>NW_022990357.1:22500-54078 GCF_902827175.1 Gymnodraco acuticeps | reverse complement strand
AAATCCACCAGTGGAGGCTTTACTGACGTATTTCATGTCGTAGAAATAAAAATCTCTTCAGCTTGTGTTAACCACAGACCTGATTTCAGGCAAAAACACATTCAGAAAACCAATGACCTCCAGACCAGGGGACAGGAAGTGATGAAATGCTGAGTCATTTCAGGGTTTAGGCCTCATTCCAGCAACTATCTAAGAGCCCAATCCTCCTCACAAAGCTCTTTTTAAGATAAGTTAGCAGCTAAATATGTGCGTATTAGATGTTCATGAGTTCGTTCTTCTCATAAACCAAACGTCTTGACCTGCATTAATATTCAGCTCGGCTCCTCGTGTGTTTTACATCCGACTACCCTCCCTCCATCATCTCATAAAACAAAGAAACCATTAACTTGTAAAAGCTTCTCTCTCGAGGACCGCGTCCATAAAACACAATTTCCCTCTCGCTCTGAATCTCATCAGTTCCTCTGCCGTCACGTCTCTGAGAAGCAGAAGTTTGGGGAAACAATAACCAGACGTTAACTTTTCCGCATTGATTTGTTCTCGCAAATCATTTAAAGATCCATTTGTATCTGCTTGAGAGCGTCCGCGGGGAAATAACACATTATGAAGTTCGTTCAAAAGCGACGTTACTAATTTCACAAGACAACCATATAAAGGGTAATTCATCACTTCCTGTTTGTCTGCACGCACAGCTTCATGATGTCTGAAGTTTGTCTGCAGGAAGTGGACGTGATCTCGCTGAGATAACAGAGGATTTATGCAGTGTGTGTGTGTGTGTGTGCAGGTGTTTTTTTATCAGTGTGTTGTTGAGTGACAGTCTGCGGCTGACAGCAGCTGTATGACATATGTGTGTTTAATAGCAAAGAGAATTGTACGATGCTGTGTCGATAAGCATTCAATGTAAACTACTGTACTTTACCATCGCTTTGAGTTCTTATGTAATAATAGTGTACAGGTATTTGAAATTATGGATAATGATCACGCCACCAAACACACATTCAGACTAAAGGAACCAGCTGTTTGGAAAATGAGAGAAGTAGAAAGTACAGGTATTTGAGTTCAACATGTGAGAAGTAGAAAGTACAAGTATTTGAGTTCAACATGTGAGAAGTAGAAAGTACAGGTATTTGAGTTCAACATGTAAGAAGTAGAAAGTACAGGTATTTGAGTTCAACATGTAAGAAGTAGAAAGTACAGGTATTTGTGTTCAACATGTAAGAAGTAGAAAGTACAGGTATTTGAGTTCAACATGTAAGAAGTAGGAAAGTACAGGTATTTGAGTTCAACATGTAAGAAGTAGAAAGTACAGGTATTGAGTTCAACATGTAAGAAGTAGAAAGTACAGGTATTTTGTGTTCAACATGTAAGAAGTAGAAAGTACAGGTATTTGAGTTCAACATGTAAGAAGTAGAAAGTACAGGTATTTGAGTTCAACATGTAAGAAGTAGAAGTACAGGTATTTGAGTTCAACATGTAAGAAGTAGAAAGTACAGGTATTTGAGTTTCAACATGTAAGAAGTAGAAAGTACAGGTTATTTGTGTTCAACATGTAAGAAGTAGAAAGTACAGGTATTTGAGTTCAAACATGTAAGAAGTAGAAAGTACAGGTATTTGTGTTCAAATTGTAAGAAGTAGAAAGTACAGGTATTTGTGTTCAACATGTAAGAAGTAGAAAGTACAGGTATTTGTGTTCAACATGTAAGAAGTAGAAAGTACAGGTATTTGAGTTCAACATGTAAGAAGTAGAAAGTAAAAGTATTTGAGTTCAACATGTGAGAAGTAGAAAGTACAGGTATTTGAGTTCAACATGTGAGAAGTAGAAAGTACAGGTATTTGTGTTCAACATGTAAGAAGTAGAAAGTGCAGGTATTTGAGTTCAACATGTGAGAAGTAGAAAGTACAGGTATTTGTGTTCAACATGTAAGAAGTAGAAAGTACAGGTATTTGAGTTCAACATGTAAGAAGTAGAAAGTACAGGTATTTGAGTTCAACATGTAAGAAGTAGAAAGTACAGGTATTTGAGTTCAACATGTAAGAAGTAGAAAGTACAGGTATTTGAGTTCAACATGTAAGAAGTAGAAAGTACAGGTATTTGAGTTCAACATGTAAGAAGTCAAAGTGGTCAGAAAAGTAATAAGTAGTGGAGTAAAGCACTGATGCCAGAAAAATGTACTTAAGTACAGTAACAAAGTATTTGTACTCCATACTTCCCACCTCTGAAACTAAGGAAGGAAACCACGACACATACACTAGGATTTGAACATTAATAAGTAAGTGTCACCTCAGCATTATCCCTCACCTCCTCCTCCCAACTCCTCCGTCTCCTGACTTGATCTCACCTCCTCCCTCTCCTGACCCACAGACACTCAAGTGTGAGCTTCTAATTGGCGTCTTGTAACAGAGGGGATTATGGGAGCACTGTCCGAAGACAGATTATACTGGACATCATCGAGAGGGAGAAACACAGCGCAGACACTCGGATTAATTTGTTCCATAGACGCCTCGCATGCATGACCATGTTATAACTAAACCCTGACTAATGAGGAGGAGAGGAAGAGGAGGAGGAGGAGAGGAAGAGGAGAGGAAGAGGAGGAGAAGAGGAGAGGAAGAAGCAGGAAATAAAGGAGCAAACAAGGGGAGGAAAAGGAAATAATATAAAGGGAGGGTAAGAGAAGAAGACGAAGAAGAACAAGATGGAGGAAGAAGAATTGTTTGTAGTGTTTGAGAAAACTAGCTGAACACACACACACACCAACTCATCTCTTGAACACACACTGTCACAGCAACAATACTTATCCACCAGAGAACATCCATTATGTTAACGTATGCTGATGACACGAAAACACGCCCACTGCACCTGAGCTACACACACACACACACACACACACACACACACACACACACACACACACACACAATGACGCTGCTGCATCTGCAAACAGAGAGCTCGGTGAGTTGATCAATCAGAAAATAATTAAAATCAATAAAGCAGAACAGATTGAATGAAAGGAGAAAAAACACAACAACCACGAGCTAATGTGGAGAGGGGAACTTCTACACTATCAGTATGTAGTGTCTCTACTTTAAAGAGTCCTCTCCTGCTGATGTTCAGGGGTATATCAGTATGTAGTGTCTCTACTTTAAAGAGTCCTATCCTGCTGATGTTCAGGTGTTTATCAGTATGTAGTGTCTCTACTTTAAAGAGTCCTCTCCTGCTGATGTTCAGGTGTTTATCAGTATGTAGTGTCTCTACTTAAAGAGTCCTCTTCCTGCTGATGTTCAGGTTGTATATCAGTAGTAGTGTCTCTACTTTAAAGAGTCCTCTCCTGCTGATGTTCAGGTGTTTATCAGTATGTAGTGTCTCTACTTTAAATAGTCCTCTCCTGCTGATGTTCAGGTGTATATCAGTATGTAGTGTCTCTAGTTTAAAGAGTCCTCTCCTGCTGATGTTTTAGGTGTATATCAGTATGTAGTGTATCTACTTTAAAGAGTCCTCTCTGATGTTCAGGTGTATATCAGTTTGTAGTGTCTCTACTTTAAAGAGTCCCTCTCCTGCTGATGTTCAGGTGTATATCAGTATGTAGTGTCTCTACTTTAAGAGTCCTCTCCTGCTGATGTTCAGGTGTATATCAGTATGTAGTGTCTCTACTTTAAAGAGTCCTCTCCTGCTGATGTGTCAGGTGTATATCAGTATGTAGTGTCTCTACTTTAAAGAGTCCTATCCTGCTGATGTTCAGGTGTATATCAGTATGTAGTGTCTCTACTTTAAAGAGTCCTCTCCTGCTGATGTTCAGGTGTATATCAGTTTGTAGTGTCTCTACTTTAAAGAGTCCTCTCCTGCCTGATGTTCAGGTGTATATCAGTGTGTAGTGTCTCTACTTTAAAGAGTCCTCTCCTGCTGATGTTCAGGTGTATATCAGTATGTAGTGTCTCTACTTTAAAGAGTCCTCTCCTGCTGATGTTCAGGTTGTATATCAGTTTGTAGTGTCTCTACTTTAAAGAGATTCCTGTCCTGCCTGATGTTCAGGTGTATATCAGTTGTAGTGTCTCTACTTTAAAGAGTCCTCTCCTGCTGATGTTCAGGTGTATATCAGTATGTAGTGTCTCTACTTTAAAGAGTCCTCTCCTGCTGGTGTTCAGGTGTATATCAGTATGTAGTGGTCTCTACTTTAAAGAGTCCTCTCCTGCTGATGTTCAGGTGTATATCAGTTTGTAGTGTCTCTACTTTAAGAGTCCTCTCCTGCTGGTGTTCAGGTGTATATCAGTATGTAGTGTCTCTACTTTAAAGAGTCCTCTCCTGCTGGTGTTCAGGTGTATATCAGTATGTAGTGTCTCTACTTTAAAGAGTCCTCTCCTGCTGATGTTCAGGTGTTTATCAGTATGTAGTGTCTCTACTTTAAAGAGTCCTCTCCTGCTGATGTTCAGGTGTTTATCAGTATGTAGTGTCTCTACTTTAAAGAGTCCTCTCCTGCTGATGTTCAGGTGTATATCAGTATGTAGTGTCTCTACTTTAAAGAGTCCTCTCCTGCTGATGTTCAGGTGTATATCAGTATTAGTGTCTCTACTTTAAAGAGTCCTCTCCTGCTGATGTTCAGGTGTATATCAGTATGTAGTGTCTCTACTTTAAAGAGTCCTCTCCTGCTGATATTCAGGTGTATATCAGTATGTAGTGTCTCTACTTTAAAGAGTCCTCTCCTGCTGATGTTCAGGTGTATATCAGTATGTAGTGTCTCTACTTTAAAGAGTCCTCTCCTGCTGATGTTCAGGTGTATATCAGTATGTAGTGTCTCTACTTTAAAGAGTCCTCTCCTGCTGATGTTCAGGTGTATATCAGTATGTAGTGTCTCTACTTTAAAGAGTCCTCTCCTGCTGATGTTCAGGTGTATATCAGTATGTAGTGTCTCTACTTTAAAGAGTCCTCTCCTGCTGATGTTCAGGTGTATATCAGTATGTAGTGTCTCTACTTTAAAGAGTCCTCTCCTGCTGATGTTCAGGTGTATATCAGTATGTAGTGTCTCTACTTTAAAGAGTCCTCTCCTGTTGATGTTCAGGTGTATATCAGTATGTAGTGTCTCTACTTTAAAGAGTCCTCTCCTGCTGATGTTCAGGTGTATATCAGTATGTAGTGTCTCTACTTTAAAGAGTCCTCTCCTGCTGATGTTCAGGTGTATATCAGTATGTAGTGTCTCTACTTTAAAGAGTCCTCCTGCTGATGTTCAGGTGTATATCAGTATGTAGTGTCTCTACTTTAAAGAGTCCTCTCCTGTTGATGTTCAGGTGTATATCAGTATGTAGTGTCTCTACTTTAAAGAGTCCTCTCCTGCTGATGTTCAGGTGTATATCAGTATGTAGTGTCTCTACTTTAAAGAGTCCTCTCCTGCTGATGTTCAGGTGTATATCAGTATGTAGTGTCTCTACTTTAAAGAGTCCTCTCCTGCTGATGTTCAGGTGTATATCAGTATGTAGTGTCTCTACTTTAAAGAGTCCTCTCCTGCTGATGTTCAGGTGTATATCAGTATGTAGTGTCTCTACTTTAAAGAGTCCTCCTGCTGATGTTCAGGTGTATATCAGTATGTAGTGTCTCTACTTTAAAGAGTCCTCTCCTGTTGATGTTTCAGGTGTATATCAGTATGTAGTGTCTCTACTTTAAAGAGTCCTCTCCTGCTGATGTTCAGGTGTATATCAGTATGTAGTGTCTCTACTTTAAAGAGTCCTCTCCTGCTGATGTTCAGGTGTATATCAGTATGTAGTGTCTCTACTTTAAAGAGTCCTCTCCTGCTGATGTTCAGGTGTATATCAGTATGTAGTGTCTCTACTTTAAAGAGTCCTCTCCTGCTGATGTTCAGGTGTATATCAGTATGTAGTGTCTCTACTTTAAAGAGTCCTCTCCTGCTGATGTTCAGGTGTATATCAGTATGTAGTGTCTCTACTTTAAAGAGTCCTCTCCTGTTGATGTTCAGGTGTATATCAGTATGTAGTGTCTCTACTTTAAAGAGTCCTCTCCTGCTGATGTTCAGGTGTATATCAGTATGTAGTTGTCTCTACTTTAAAGAGTCCTCTCCTGCTGATGTTCAGGTGTATATCAGTATGTAGTGTCTCTACTTTAAAGAGTCCTCCTGCTGATGTTCAGGTGTATATCAGTATGTAGTGTCTCTACTTTAAAGAGTCCCTGTTGATGTTCAGGTGTATATCAGTGTGTCGTGTCTCTACTTTAAAGAGTCCTCTCCTGCTGATGTTCAGGTGTATATCAGTATGTAGTGTCTCTACTTTAAAGAGTCCTCTCCTGCTGATGTTCAGGTGTATATCAGTATGTAGTGTCTCTACTTTAAAGAGTCCTCTCCTGCTGATGTTCAGGTGTATATCAGTATGTAGTGTCTCTACTTTAAAGAGTCCTCTCCTGCTGATGTTCAGGTGTATATCAGTATGTAGTGTCTCTACTTTAAAGAGTCCTCCTGCTGATGTTCAGGTGTATATCAGTATGTAGTGTCTCTACTTTAAAGAGTCCTCTCCTGTTGATGTTCAGGTGTATATCAGTATGTAGTGTCATCTACTTTAAAGAGTCCTCTCCTGCTGATGTTCAGGTGTATATCAGTATGTAGTGTCTCTACTTTAAAGAGTCCTCTCCTGCTGATGTTCAGGTGTATATCAGTATGTAGTGTCTCTACTTTAAAGAGTCCTCTCCTGCTGATGTTCAGGTGTATATCAGTATGTAGTGTCTCTACTTTAAAGAGTCCTCTCCTGCTGATGTTCAGGTGTATATCAGTATGTAGTGTCTCTACTTTAAAGAGTCCTCTCCTGCTGATGTTCAGGTGTATATCAGTATGTAGTGTCTCTACTTTAAACAGAACAGAACCGGCCTGAAATAGAAACAGAAGAGCAGCTTTAAATGTTAAAACCGTCATCTCAGGAGCCTGTCCGTCAGCTCTTCAAAACTCTGATTACGGTTGAACTTCTCAGCGCCGGGCCCCAGCTGCCGGAGGATCCTCAAATTACTCTTTTGTTCTGGAGGATGGCCTCCCCCCCCCCTCTATCCCCCCCCTCTATATCTCCCCCTCTTCCTCTTATCTGGCCTCCTCAGAACATCCTGTCTTTATTAGTGAACTTCCACTCTTCACCAGATTAGTTTTATGTCCTGTGTGTGTGTGTGTGTGTGTGTGTGTGTGTGTGTGTGTGTGTGTGTGTGTGTGTGTGTGTGTGTGTGTGGTGTGTGTGTGTGTGTGTGTGTGTGTGTGTGTGTGTGTGTGTGTGTGTGTGTGTGTGTGTGTGTGTGTGTGTGTGTGTGTGTGTGTGTGTGTGTGTGTGTGTGTGTGTGTGTGTGTGTGTGTGTGTGTGTGTGTGTGTGTGTGTGTGTGTGTGTGTGTGTGTGTGTGTGTGTGTGTGTGTGGGGGACATAAAACAAGAGTTGGTTTCTTGCACTGCAAACATTTAAAATCTTGCCAAGCAGTGTTTCCGCCAGACCAGGGCTGAGAGGCGTCCCCTGAGAGGGGGGGGGGGGGTTGTTTTGAATGTTGCCGTCCCTTATAGATACTGTATTTGTACGTTAGTGAGCCGGATCATTTGGCTCGGCTCTCTTAAAGCGCCGGCTCTTTCGGCTCCCAAACGGCTCTTCATGTTACCACAGTTTACCACGGAGCCTCAGTTTCGCATTTGCGAGGCTCTGGTGCTCGCAGCTCACACACTAAAACCCCCCCGCTCATCGCGTCCAAATCGCGCACGTTCCGTGTTGTCCTGTAGCAGGCACCTTCGATGTCGGGCAAACGATCTTCAAAATACTCCGAAAATAATCCCACCAGACTCCTTTGCCCCTCAGAGGGATGTCCTTGTCCTTTTTCCTTTTCGTCATTTCAAGCAATAAAAACTCCCGATCTTCTCTCGAATTATTAATATGTTTGGATGCCCTCACGTTCAGGGCGTCCCGAGCTGAATAACGGCGTCAAATGACAGCAAGACGCCCCCCTGGTGGAAACGCTGTTGCCAAGTATATTTGTCTAATTTCTAGTCAGAATATGTCGTTACACTTGATATAAGACCTAATAACTTAAGTCTTGTTTTCAGACAAGGCATCTTAAATCAAAGTCTCTTAAAAACATCTTATTTTACAGGAAAATCTCCACTAACATCAGAAAACAGAAACATTCTAAGCATTTCTGGCTTTATTTGTTACAAATTCCCTGATTCTGGTCAAATATAGTTCAAAATAAGTTTTCCCAGCTAAACACAAGATCTCATTTATCTCAGTATCCCATCTTCACTGCAGGACATCTTAGCAAGCCATTTTGTACTTGTTCTATTGGCAGATTTGTTCACTTATTATATATTTACTTGTTTTTGCAGCAGCATTGTTTACAGGTATCTGTGTGTAACATCTAGTCAGAATGTGTACTCCTGATATAAGACATAATGACTTCAGAAGAAACACTGCAGTGAGACATAGGCTCTGGTTTTTAGACAATGCATCATCTTGTTCAGTCAAAGAATCTTATTTTGAGTTGTATCTCAGATGAAACACATATTTATTAGAAAATCACCGACTAACATCAGAAAACAGAACTTGTTTTATTATATTCTAACACAGCATCTCCTGATTCTGGTGAAATATAGTTCAACATGAGTTCTCCAGATAATTACAAGATCTGATTTTCTAAATATCCCTTCTTATTTCAAGTTCTCTCACCAAGCTAAAGTTCACTTGCTCTATTGGCAGATTGTTTTGACATATTTCAAGTGAAAACATTGCTTCACCACCATGGGGACATGGGATGGCGGTTACGTGAGCCAATTTATTTTTAATTATCCTCGAAAAATATGAAGTCTGTCTTTCATTTTGAAGCATAAGAACATTTTAATAGTTTTTTATAATTATTCGTATCGAACCGTTTAGGCCATAACACTATAAACGGTTATTTTAATCATCTTTAAAATGGTGAATACAGGAACGTCTTTCTTTTATGATAATTTAAAGGTCCAATAAAAAGCACAATATGTTCCAGAAAATATGTCTGGAAGAAAGATAATGTATTTGTTGTTGTTATGTTGTCCCTATATTTCCTGTTTTCATGGACTTTCTGCCTCTCGGTTTGTTGACCATCCGTGCAAAATTGCAGCTTTACAAAGACTGATTGCATTTGAACAATTTCTTGTTTTCCTGTAAAAGAAAACTGGGAGATGAGAAAATACACATCTTCCGAACCACATTTAAACCCAGACGTACTTCAACACCAGTGGCGAGCCGTGACTTTTATACCTAGGCCCTCTGACCCCCCTTCCCTCGAAAAAAAAGAAGAGATATTACGTCACAGCCATAGACGGTATATATAAACACACACCGGGGTGCAAAACGCATCAATGACAGCGACCCTCTACCACACAAAACAACACCATTTATATAAACACCTATCATGACGGGGCACCCACAGCCAAGTAACAATTACAAATGAATTAAGTCGGCACGGCGGCCCGCATTGAAAATGACTTAGGCCTACCTTTGATGATAAATCACTGAAACACAAAGTCCATCCTCCTGTCCTTTTGGATGAAGCACTTGCGGGTCATGCAGCTGATCCTTTGCCACTCCAGTTTATCATTGGAACTCAATCTTGAAAATGACTCGGTTAATCATTTCGCAACGATGTCATCACCATCACTGAAGTGAGCCATCATGAACGAACTTATGCTGATTATAAATAAATCGATCATAAATCTATCGATCATAAATCTATCGTTTAGATTTATGATTCGAAAATAATAAAAGTAGGGTAGACATGTGAATATTATCCGGCTGAACACAACGTGCATTTATCTAACAGGTTCGTTTTCCACAGACCTTATTTCGAGCTATTTTCCAAAACCCTATGGAGAAATCCCATTGCTTTCTGTCGAGGGAATCCGAGCGCAGCTTACTTCCGGGTTATAGGACGCGTCACTGCACCACTTGCATAGACTTCACAGCGGGCGGAACTTGTCATAAAGTCCGCGAAAATAAAGCCCGCCCATTTAGAGGGAAGATATGATTGGTCAATTGTACTGTCATTTGACATTACTCTCTCGTTGAGTTACTATAGCTGGCCCTCTGTGAATGTAGAGAGGGACCAACAAGCTCTCCCGTCTTCACAGTAACTCGCAGAGACGGCATTTAACCCTTCACATTCCAACAGAAACTGAACAGGCAGATTCGAAGGATTTATTTCTTTGGAAATATTATTTTAAATACAATTAAATCAAGTTATTTTGGTAAAACTAATGAAAAATGTAACAACAAAAACATATAAAAAAAAATATTTAAAAAAATTAATAAAATTTGTAATGTTTTCAAATATTATTTTTTAGAATATCTTAGGCCCTCACATAGGGCCTAGAGGGCCCTGACGGCTCGCCACTGTTCAACACTTCTTGTTGAACATTTTATATGCTTTTACACTTTACACAGATGGTTTGAAACATGTTTTTTCTACCATAAAAGTTATCTGAGGTGAAAAACACAAGTCAAACCAATCACATATAAACCCAGAAAACACAATGTTCTTCAGCACCATGTCCTAGAGCTATCCTTTTATTCTAGCTTTTCTAGGTAAGTGATTTACCACAATTCCCTGAAAGGTTTTGGTTAATACAAACTTCAATCTGTTGAAAATGGTCCTTATGTTTTTATTTTAATGAACTTCCTCCAACTCAAATTGTATCTTTACAACAACTGATTGAAATTCTAACAATAAGTTAGTTTAGTTTTTCTACTGAAAGAAACACTGGGGGCAGAGAAAAGTCTGGTCCTTATGTTTCCCATTTTCATGAACTTTCTCTAACTCTGATTGTTAAGCATTGGCCGCAAAATTGCATACTGATTAAAATACTATTATATCGTCAGTTTTTCTACCAAAAGTAATACTGTGGGATGGGAAAATACACGTCAAACCAACCACATTTAAACCCAGACACACAATGTACTGCCATACCTTCTGTTATGTTGAGCTATCCTTTTAATTCTAGCTCTGGAAAGTGATTTACCACAATTCCCTGAAAGGTTTAGGTAAAACACAAGCTTCAGTCTCAGTCGAAAATGTCTATTTTCATGCACTTTCATGCAACTCTGATTGTTAAGCATTGGTACAAAAATGTATACTGTTTGAAATATTATTATATAGTCAGTTTTTCAACCAAAAATAATACTATGAGATGGAAAACACACGTCAAACCAGCCACATTTAAACCCAGACACACAATGTACTTCGTAAAGTAGATCAATTAGGGTTGGCTTGTTTAATACTTCAATTAAAGGGGGCAGCAGAAAGTAATACACATTGCTGTGCTGTAGAGTCTGTAGGGTTAGGTTAGGTCAGCACTAACTTTTCCAACAGAATCTTGTTTATGGTCCAAATCCCACTTTCCAAGAGACAACACAGATCATGTGAGCCGTGTGTAAACATCGCAAAAACACCTTGTTAAGATCCATGCAAATCAGAATCAACCTAAAATACAAAAGCTTTTTCATGTACCGTGTTATCTTCAGATTGTGAGTTAATTATAGTTTTCTTGTAATGTCAGGTTCATTGTGTTTAAATGTTGTTTCTATAAGATAATGAGGTCATTACAGAGTCACTTTCTTCTCATGTTACGGTGGTTTAAGGTTAATCTGGTGAATAACAAGCCTAAAATACTCATCCAGTCCACATCACATTGATACATATACATTAAGTTGATTTTAAAAGATGAATGGATGCCACTGAGACGTATATACTGTCATGTGTCCTGGACAGATGGGTTAGGGTTAGTCCCTGGACAGATGGGTTAGGGTTAGTCCCTGGAGAGATGGGTTAGGGTTAGTCCCTGGAGAGATTGGTTAGGGTTAGTCCCTGGAGAGATGGGTTAGGGTTAGTCCCTGGAGAGATGGGTTAGGGTTAGTCCCTGGAGAGATTGGTTAGGGTTAGTCCCTGGAGAGATGGGTTAGGGTTAGTCCCTGGAGAGATGGGTTAGTCCCTGGAGAGATGGGTTAGGGCTAGTCCCTGGACAGATGGGTTAGGGTTAGTCCCTGGACAGATGGGTTAGGGTTAGTCCCTGGAGAGATGGGTTAGGGTTAGTCCCTGGAGAGATGGGTTAGGGCTAGTCCCTGGAGAGATGGGTTAGGGTTAGTCCCTGGAGAGATGGGTTAGGGTTAGTCCCTGGACAGATGGGTTAGGGTTAGTCCCTGGACAGATGGGTTAGGGTTAGTCCCTGGAGAGATGGGTTAGGGTTAGTCCCTGGAGAGATGGGTTAGGGTTAGTCCCTGGACAGATGGGTTAGGGTTAGTCCCTGGACAGATGGGTTAGGGTTAGTCCCTGGAGAGATGGGTTAGGGTTAGTCCCTGGAGAGATGGGTTAGGGCTAGTCCCTGGAGAGATGGGTTAGGGTTAGTCCCTGGAGAGATGGGTTAGGGTTAGTCCCTGGAGAGATGGGTTAGGGCTAGTCCCTGGAGAGATGGGTTAGGGTTAGTCCCTGGAGAGATGGGTTAGGGCTAGTCCCTGGAGAGATGGGTTAGGGTTAGTCCCTGGACAGATGGGTTAGGGTTAGTCCCTGGACAGATGGGTTAGGGTTAGTCCCTGGACAGATGGGTTAGGGTTAGTCCCTGGACAGATGGGTTAGGGTTAGTCCCTGGAGAGATGGGTTAGGGTTAGTCCCTGGACAGATGGGTTAGGGTTAGTCCCTGGACAGATGGGTTAGGGTTAGTCCCTGGACAGATGGGTTAGGGTTAGTCCCTGGACAGATGAGTTAGGGCTAGTCCCTGGAGAGATGGGTTAGGGCTAGTCCCTGGACAGATGGGTTAGGGCTAGTCCCTGGAGAGATGGGTTAGGGCTAGTCCCTGGAGAGATGTGTTAGGGTTAGTCACTGGACAGATGGGTTAGGGTTAGTCACTGGAGAGATGTGTTAGGGTTAGTCCCTGGAGAGATGGGTTAGGGCTAGTCCCTGGAGAGATGGGTTAGGGCTAATCTCTGGAGAGATGTGTTAGGGTTAGTCACTGGAGAGATGGGTTAGGGCTAGTCTCTGGAGAGATGTGTTAGGGTTAGTCCCTGGAGAGATGGGTTAGGGCTAGTCCCTGGAGAGATGGGTTAGGGCTAGTCTCTGGAGAGATATGTTAGGGTTAGTCCCTGGAGAGATGGGTTAGGGCTAGTCCCTGGAGAGATGGGTTAGAGCTAGTCCCTGGAGAGATGGGTTAGGGCTAGTCCCTGGACAGATGGGTTAGGGCTAGTCTCTGGAGAGATATGTTAGGGTTAGTCCCTGGACAGATGGGTTAGGGCTAGTCTCTGGAGAGATATGTTAGGGCTAGTCCCTAGAGAGATGGGTTAGGGCTAGTCCCTGGAGAGATGGGTTAGGGCTAGTCCCTGGACAGATGGGTTAGGGCTAGTCTCTGGAGAGATATGTTAGGGTTAGTCCCTGGAGAGATGGGTTAGGGCTAGTCTCTGGAGAGATGGGTTAGGGTTAGTCCCTGGAGAGATGGGTTAGGGTTAGTCTCTGGAGAGATGGGTTAGGGCTAATCTCTGGAGAGATGGGTTAGGGTTAGTCTCTGGAGAGATGGGTTAGGGCTAGTCCCTGGAGAGATGGGTTAGAGCTAGTCTCTGGAGAGATGGGTTAGGGTTAGTCCCTGGAGAGATGGGTTAGGGTTAGTCCCTGGAGAGATGGGTTAGGGTTAGTCCCTGGAGAGATGGGTTATGGTTAGTCTCTGGAGAGATGGGTTAGGTTAGTCTCTGGAGAGATGGGTTAGGGCTAGTCCCTGGACAGATGGGTTAGGGCTAGTCCCTGGAGAAATGGGTTAGGGTTAGTCCCTGGACAGATGGGTTAGGGCTAGTCCCTGGAGAAATGGGTTAGGGCTAGTCCCTGGAGAGATGGGTTAGGGTTAGACCCTGGAGAGCTGGGTTAGGGCTAGTCCCTGGACAGATGGGTTAGGGCTAGTCCCTGGAGAAATGGGTTAGGGTTAGTCCCTGGAGAGTTTGTGGACAGATGTTTTAGTGACCCTGACATTTTTGATTTGTGAAATCCACCATAAACTGCATCTTAATCCTGAGCAGATTAGCGCTGTGTGAACATGCTCAGGGTGGCAGAGTGGAGCAGTTATTAGAGATGAATTAAAGCGAGCGCTGACTGACAGCAGCGTGGAGCTCCCAGCAGGCCCGGCGTGAATGTGATTATCAATCAATCAACAACTTTATTAATCCCGCAAGGGGCAATTGGTTATGAGCAGCAGCTTATGTCATGAACACAGGCAGGAACATACAAGAAGAAAAACACACAGATACACCCGGGAGCACAGATGTGGATAATTCTAATTTACACTATAAATAGTTCAAAGCATCACAATAATAAATAAATAAATAAATAATCAAGTTAAAAGCCTTTTCAAGAATTTAAAAGTTTGAGTGCAGAAGGGATGAATGATTTAGAAAAGCGATTAGTCCTTTGAGCAGGTAGAGCATATCTTCGCCCTGATGGCAACAGACGAGATTCATGTGAAAGAACACGACCTGGAGAGTTCAGAATGCTCTCAGCTTTCCGCAGAATCTGTTGGTTACAGAAGGAATTTAAGTCTCTCTGTTTCACGCCGATGATCTTGGAGCAGGTTTTAACAATGCTGTTCAGGCTGTTCCTGTCTTTCAGTGTAAGGCTATGGAACCAGCAGATAAAAGAAAAACAAATAAGGCTCTCAATGAATGCTTGGTAAAAACGACAAAGAATGAAAGGCCTGACAGAGAAAGAGTTCAGTTTGCGAAGAAGGTGCATTCTCTGTTGACCCCGCTTCACAATACACTCAGTATTCACATCAAATTTGAGGTGGTCATCGAAAATGGTGCCCAAGTATTTGTATGATGTGACAATTTCTACCTTGTCATTGTGTATGATGCACTCCTTAGGAACATCCTTGTGACGTCTAAAATCAATGATCAATTCCTGGGTTTTGGAGACATTTAAATCCAGAAAACTGTCATCACACCAGGAAATAAAATCGGCAAGAGCACCCTCCTGATTGTGAGCCGCTAAGGAGGGACAAGAGGGCGGTATCGTCAGAGAATGTAACCAGGTAGCTGTTGTCTTGCATGCTCCTGCATTTATCAGTGTACATTATAAAAAGTAGGGGCGAAAGAACGCATCCTTGAGGCGAGCCCGTGGAAGTGATGACAGAGTCAGAGAGGCGTCCATTGACAGACACCTTCTGCTCTATATTAGTTAGAAAGTTTAAAATCCATAAAACAAGTTGATCGGGCAGCTTAAAATGACATAATAGGCTCTCCACCAGGAGATGCGGCTGCATTGTGTTAAATGCTGAAGAAAAGTCAGCAAACAAAAGCCTGGCATGGGCTTGTGGTTTTTCAAGGTGTTTGTGGAGGGTGTGCAGTATAAAAAAATATCCCGGGATAATACTGTTTCCTCCCAGAATAGAGCGGGTGGTCTCGGAGGGGAAGGATTAGATTTAATGAGTCTCCGAACAGAGGAGCAGAACACCTACAGAAGCTTCACACATGAAACAGTGATGGAGGACCTCCTGTTCTTTGTCGTTAAAAACCCCTTTCACCTTTTTCTCCATCCGTCTGACTCACTAGGAAAGAGATTCCTTTTCTTTCTGGTCCCTGAGACCCATCCATCACTTCCTCCTTTAGCACGGACTGTAGTGAGTTATGGCGGCCATGCTTTGGATTTAGAGAGTTTTGGAGAACGGTGGATTTAAGGTCCTGGGATCCTTTGCTTTATATTGTCCGTACACTCTTTAACAACAAGTCTGTTAGGCTATACAGCGCTGGGCGACATATTGTGCTATCAGACTAGATTATGGATATTGTAAGGGTTTCAATGGTGCAATACATTAATTGGACGTCAGTGCCTTCTTTTTATTTGAAACAATTTCCTATTTGGGATCAATCAAGTATATCTAATCTGATGTGCGTTTACCGACTTCTCCAATGAATCCAATTTACTGCAAATTCTTTAATCAAAAATGTATTTTTCTTCATATTTCCGAGAACGCCCTACATCATTTCCCCAATATCAATTTGGGAGTATCATTTTTCTGCATATAACCCAGCTCCATCTTTATGAACAAAATTACTTTTACATGACATTGCATTTAGCTGACGCTTTTATCCAGAGCAACTAAAGACAATAAGTGCGTTCGACCAACAAGATACAACCTTGAAGAAAACAGAATCATAAAGTACATCAGGTTTCATAGAGCCAAACATTTCAAGTGCTACTCAACTGGCTTTAGATAAGCCAGTCCTTTATTAGTATATAAGTGCTTTGTTAATAGTTCTATCGCTCGAAGTGGAGTCGAAAGAGATGAGTTTTCAGTCTGGAAGGTGTGTAAGCTATCTGCTGTCCTGATGTCAATGGGGAGCTCATTCCACCATCTTGGAGCCAGGACAGCAAACCCACGTGTTTTTGCTGATGGGAACTTGGGTCCCCCTCGCAGCGAGGGTGCAGCGAGCCGTTTGGTTGATGCAGAGCGTAGTGCACGCGCTGGGGTGTACGGTTTAACCATGTCCTGGATGTAGGAAGGGCCAGATCCATTCGCAGCATGGTACGCAAGTACCAGTGTCTGGAAGTGGATTCTAGCAGTTACCGGAAGCCAGTGAAGGGAGCGGAGGAGCGGAGTGGTGTGATGCACCATGCCACTTGGAGTACAGGAAGACAAAATGACCTATTTGTATCTTGTTATAACTTTTTGGTAAATCCTCCAACTTTCCCAAATCCCAGACAACAGAGATCATCGGCTCGTAAACATCGTGTGAGATTCTGGAAATAAACAAAGACACAAAAGCTTTTCCATGTACCAAGTTGTCTCCAGATCGTGAGTTCATTATCCGTATTGTCAGGTTAATTATGTTTAAAGGTTGTTTTCATGAGATAATGAGGTCATTGTCAGGTCGCTCTCTCAATGCTTTATCTAGTGTAGTCTGAATCCACTGCATGAACATAGTGTGGAAACAGACGAGACAT
Source organism: Gymnodraco acuticeps (assembly GCF_902827175.1). Taxonomy (NCBI): domain Eukaryota; kingdom Metazoa; phylum Chordata; class Actinopteri; order Perciformes; family Bathydraconidae; genus Gymnodraco; species Gymnodraco acuticeps. Next base: position 37,129 of record NW_022990357.1, on the reverse strand, counting down.
CATCCCTCAACAGACTCCAACTGGTACTCAAAACTCATCTCCTCTGTCTACTCATAGAAAGGTGAATACATTTCTTTTGTGGACAGACAGTCTTGGTTTTACGATCATTTAAAGATTTAAATCCAATAAAAAGCACAATATTTTCCAGAAAATACATCTGACAATAAGATAAGTTCTTCATTGTTGTTATTTCTTGCCATTGGTCCCCCATCAATCCATGACCATTGATCGTCTCTGTCACCCAGCACTAACTTTTCCAACAGAATAAACTTTTAATATATTCTTTCTACTTCTTGTATTATTTTGTTGGTACAAATCCCACTTTCCCAGAGACAACACAGACCATGTGAGCCGTGTGTAAACACAACAACATCTTGTTAAGATCCATGCAAATACGGATCAATCTAAAGAAATCTAATTGTTCATGTAACGAATTATCTCCAGATTGTGAGTTAATTACAGTTTGGTGTTCATTGTGTTTAAATGTTGTTTCTATGAGATGATGAGGTCGCTGTAGAGTCACTTTCATCTCATTTTCGGGTTAGTGAATAACAAGCCTATAATACTCAACCAGTCCACATCACATATATACAGTATATACATTAAGTTGGTTTTAAAAGATGAATGGATGCCATTCAGACGTGTATACTGTCATCTGTTGGACACAATTAGTGTTCTTGTGCCGCTGCAGTGTGTTTATCCCATGAGGATTTCTAAAGGCTATAATTGACGGTGATTAGATGCTATGATTACATTATCACAATTCTGCTCATGCATTTCAGCGGGGGGGGGGGTCCGGATGTCCCGTGTGGATTCATCCTATGAATAGAGAAATGTGAACGGAAGCTCGGATGTCAAATATATATATATTGTACATGTGTGTTATATGTATCATGTATAATGTAACGTGTTTAATGAGCTGTTCTGTACAATGATTTATGCATAACAAGCGCACATCTCATCAGAATGTCTGCCTGTCAGAGGGGAGGTCTATTTATAACACACACACACACAAGCAAGCACACACACACGCACACACACTTCAACACTCGCACACAAAAAAAAAAAATTCAACATACAAGCACACACACACATGCAAGCATACACACACACACACACACTTCAACACACACACACAAAAAAACGTCAACATGCAAGCACACACACACACGCAAGCACACTTCAACATGCACACACACACCCTATATATATATACAATATGATCAAGTGCATTACACTAAATCACATGAATGCACCATGCCAAGAGTGACGGGGTCAAGAGCAGTGTGTGTGTGTGTGTGTGTGTGTGTGTGTGTGTGTGTGTGTGTGTGTGTGTTTGTGTGTGTGTGTGTGTGTACAGTAGAGTGAAGGCTGTTCAGTAAACATGTCAGAGACAGAGAGAGTTTGCTATCTCTAATCACATAAATCATGTTTATTTGCTAAACACGCTTCAGTCACACGTCATTGTTGACAGAGAGGAATATGTTTGTGTGTTTTGATTGAAAGTAAACAATATGTTTGCACTCTTAGATGTGTGTAAACATGTCAGCTTTTACTAGAACATAATAAATGAAGTACCACGTGTGTGTGGGGAAAAAATATCTATTTGTAGCTTTTATTGTCTTTATTTCCTCCTTCACTATGTAAGACGCACACACACACCAACACACACACCAACACACACACACCAACACACAAGTACAAACACAAGCACACACACACACACACCAGGTACGAGAGAAAACAGGTCCCCGCGGAGTGTGTGTGAGTTTCAGGGTTTTGACAGGATTACAGTTGATGGCCTTATTGAATTATTGATCAAAGATGAAAGGCAACACACACACACACACACACACACACTTCTCTTTGAAGACAAAAAAAATGATGATACTTAAGAGCTTCTTACAGGAGGTGGGTGTGTTAAGATGTGTATGGGTGTGTACTACTACTATTACAACACACACACACACACACACACACACACACACACACAAAGAGCTCACACACGGGTTTATTTTTAGACTGAGGGAACATTTTAAGCAACATTTAGAAAACCAGGCAGCAGATGATTCTTTGGATCAAACAACAGAACAGATGCAGGACCAGCTGTGACGTCTGTCTTCAGGTCTCTGGTTCACCACATCAGGGGCGGTTCTAGGGGGGCCAGGGGGGGCCAGTGCCCCCTAACACTGACCTCTGACCCCCCTGTGGCCCCCCCTAAAAATGAAAAGTGAAAAATGTATGATTTATTAAACGATTTATTGAATGACGGAATAGGCGGAACTAACGTTATTCGTCATTCTAGTCGGACCCATTAGAGCGGTGCACTCAGGACCCATTAGAGCGGTGCACTCACTTTCACTGTCCAGCTGAAGCTCGCGCAAAACAAACACTTTTCATCTCGGATCATCAGAGGCTGTTGCATCCACGAAAGACTGAACCCTACGTTTCGAGAGACTACCACGATAATTGAAGGTGAGTTAAACTATTGTATCCGTGTAATTGTAGATGTAAAGTAGAGATGTAACTGTTCATTGCCTTTATTTTTATATAAATATGGTGTTAGTGCAAACATGGTACTATAACTTCAGCTGAAGCTAACAGTAATAACTATAAGATCTATCTGAAATAAATAAGTGTACTGAAACAAATACCAATAACTGTATTGCATTGTTTTCTTATGCGCAATTACTTCATACTGTCTAGTTCTCTTTTTCGTCCTGCATTTATTGAGCCCCCCTCAGAAAATAACTGGCCCCCCCAGTCAAATTGGTCTAGAACCGCCACTGCACCACATGTCTTTGAATACAGGCAGATACTTGAATGGCCAAAGTCAGAATCATTTTACTGCGCAGACCTGATCAGAGTGCAGGACTTAACGTTGAACTCTTCTCTTCGTCTGTTTGTCATGACGTTGTTCTTTCTCCAGGCGAATACTTTGAATAAACATCAGATCCGTCTCCAGCTTCATGGTTTGCATTATCTGCTCACTGCATTAGCATCACAGCTGTCTGAACTGATCACTCGGGAAACAGGAAGACCCATTGACTTTAAATATACAATCTCTTCACCATGATGACACTGAAAACTATGGGACAAAAGTGTTGACTGTGCACGAAACACTGTACAACATGTGGGGACCAACTTCTACAGACAACCTAACGTCGATCGACCTCTGACCTCCGGCTTGCTGTCACAGCCTTAAAAAGTCACGCTGGTAATCTAAAAAATGTTTCTGAACTACAGCCAACCCTGATGAACAGACTCACCTCTTCAAACCTGCTTTTAATCTGTATTTAATGTTGTGTTTTATATATTTGAAGTGTGTTTTTTTACCCTGAAAAGTGTCTTTGAGTTTCAGAAAAGCACTCTATAAATAAAATGCATTTCAATTGAAAGGTTTAATTGTCATATGCACATAAGCTACAATGTAGAAATGGCAATGAAATGATTCTGACCTGAGCTTCTCCAACAATGCAATATATTGTTTTTCTTTACGTGACATTTGACAGATGATCTACCGTGTGTTTGTTTATCCATCAACATGTGGCCACGCTGCAGGTTGCTCTGGTATCAGGGTTAGCTCCACGCTCCACTGAGCAGCCTGGGAAGCGTCTGATGACATCACCCACCCGTGGAGAGGATTAGTCTCATATAGGTCTCACCCTCTGTCTCCGAGTCATTAGCCCCACAAGCTAATGACTCCTCGAGTTGAGCTAATTACCCTGGTGGCGGCGTTCACAACGTGTTTCATCATCTGCGTCTGGAACGGACACTTCTTCATCCTCCGTGCAGCAAAATCATCCGTCACTGTTCGTTATCAACAACATCACTTGGGGTTAATACAGACCCAGGATGTTCACTGGGGCTCTGTGAAGCTGCAGAAGATGTTTTGCAGACTTTAATTTGTTTGCAAGCATATTATAAGTGTTTGTACTTGAATGACTCTCCTACCCTATGATTACAACTACCCTTGTGACTGCATTTCCTCAAGAGAAGATAGAAGTATCAGGTATACTGCTACTACTTAGGATGAATACACTGCAAACATTTAAAATCTTGCCAAGTATATTTGTCTAATTTCTAGTCAGAATATGTGACCTGCTCTATCAAAATCAGTCGCATTGACCCGAAGACACATTTTGAGTTGTATACACTGTTGGAAAGAGGAGATTCCTAGCTTTCTAATGATATCAGGATTGTTGTTGTTGTTCTCCAAATATTAAACGAAATATGTCACATTATATAATGACTGTCACCGAGTCGTCATTTTGAGAAAAAGGCCTTTAAACTCCGCTTGTAATTATGCCGAAGCTTCAAAGCTGTATTTATCATCTGAATTTGCCGAAACAAGTTTAATATTCTGAAAGCCAAGACTTTGTTTATTTGAAATCAGATGAAAACAAACTGTAACGGACCCTGCCGGAGGGAGGGGCGGCGGCGCTGTGGAAGAGCCGAGTGCGAGGGAGAGCTGTCTTCTTCCCTTTACAAGCTTCAAACATGTATTTATCGTGTGATTTTGGAAATAAAAGTTTCCTATTCTGAAAGCCAAGACTTTGTTTATTTAAAATCAAACAAAACACCCGAACCCCGAAAAAATAGTTTTTTACGTAAATCCACGTTTATTTTGAAATGAGCCGTTGAGACTTCCGACTGATTTCCATAGAGCGGGTCACAGATGTCGTTGCACTTGATATAAGACTTAAGTCTTGTTTTTAGAGAAGGCATCTTGAGTCAAAGTCTGTTCAAAACATCTTATTTTATAGGAAAATCTCCACTAACATCAGAAAACAGAAAATGTCTTAGAATTTCTGGCTTTTTTTGTTACAAATTCCCTGATTCTGGTCAAATATAGTTCAAAATAAGTTTTCCCAGCTAAACACAAGACATCATTTATCTCAGTATCCCATCTTTACCTTAAGAAATCTTACCAAGCCATTTTGTACTTATTAGTTTTTATGATATATTGACTTGTTTTTGGCGCAGCCTTTGTTCCAGTGTAAATACCCAGGATGTTCACTGTGTGCCTCTCAGAAGCTGCAGAGTCTCTAATGTAGTTGAAGATGTTTTGAAGACATTTCTTTCTTTTTTACGAGCGTATTATAAACTCATCTGCAGCTCGTTTAGGGTTTGGGTTTATTTACTCTCCTTCCTTACGATTACCCTCGTGACTGCATTTCATCAAAGTAGAGAATAGAAGACAGAAGTATCAGGTAGGGCATGGTAATGATTAGGGATGTCCCGATCACCTTTTTTTGCACCCGATCCAATTCCGATCATTTGATTTTGACAATCTGCCGATACCGATTTTTCCCGATCCGATCTTTATGCAATGCATTAAGAGAAAGAAAAGGTAACAGATAACGGCTGGTCATCCAACGCGATGAACTCAGCTATCTTGGCTGTTATTCTTTTGGCCTTCTCACTGTTCTGGGGCCGTTTCTGTTTCCTTTTCAAAGCCTCTGAAAGTGTTAGTTGTGTCAGTGCCGTTACCCGAGTGGCCGCTGTGTCCTCGTCGTGTTGTTGTTGGTGTTTGTTTCTCAGGTGGCGTGTTAGATTGGTCGTGTTGAACGTAGCTCTGTTCTTTCCACCACGCGGAACCTCCGCCTTGCAAACATTGCATCTGGCTGTTACACTGCCTTCGCTTTCAATTTTATAATACTTCCAAACTCCTGAAATGTGCTCTGTCCCGACTCCCGAGTCACCAGCTGGACGTAGCCTCTCGTTAGCTTACTGCTACTATTAGACACTGCGCCCACTCTGTTGCTTTGAGAGGAATAAGCAGCCAGGTCTGAAAACAAGCCCAAAAGAAGCAACACATCCATGATGTGTCATTTCAAACCAAAACTAAGTCCTCAGGATGACTTTAAGATGTGAACATGGTCATTTTTGTTTTGTAACATTAAATAAAATTATACAAATATTTATTAAAAAAAATAATCCCGATCCCCGATTTTTTTTCTCCCGATCTTTTGAAAATCACGTGATCGGCTCCGATCCCCGATCACATGATCGGGACATCTCTAATATCAGGTATAGTGCTTCTACTTGGGATGAATGAATACCCAGGATGTGCACCGTGTGACTTTCAGAAACTGCAGAAGATGTTTTGCAGCTCGTCTAGACGTCACAACAGATGATTGGTCGCTGTACTTATCCGCTTTAATGACTCTCCTACCCTCCGATTACCTTTACCCCTGGGATTGCATTTCCTCAGGAGGAGAGAATACAAGGTATAGTCTAATATATCTTAATCAACTCATAGAAAGTCATCTTTATTTTGACCCTAGACGCACCTTTACAAATGACGTCCAGCTTTAGCCGAAAGAAGAACCGTTCGGCAGGAACTGGTCCTTTCCAATATGCTGAGTATCTTCAAAACACATTCACTTATATTCCTTAGGGTGCAATTCTGCAAACAAATACACAACTGAAACAAAATCATGTTTTTCCTGCCTCCAGTTCAATACAATTAGACGTTTTTTTGCAGACATTTTCTCCGTTTCAAGAATAGTCTTGTGACTGTATAAGCTAAAAAAAAGAAATGGAGAACATTTCCATATTTACCCTGGGGAAAAGCCTTCAAAAGAAGCATACATCCAGCTCTAGCAATAAGGAGGAAGAGGGAACCTGGCCCTTTAAATCCAGGAGATTGCTTTATATCGTCTCATGACGTTATTTTACTCCATCGTCTGCATGTAACACACCAATGCAACCGAAACATGCTTCTCTAATCTGGTTCCATCCACGGCAGAGTAAACCTAAGGATCTGAGCTGCTAGTCTGAGATCAGAGAGGTCTGACGGCGACTCCAATCTGCAACACCTGGAGATGGTGGAGAGGAGAAGGCAGTATCAGGAGGAGCTGATAGTGGAGGAGAGGCGATAAGACGGAGCACTGCTTATCGGCCGGAGAGCAGCCGGAGGAGCGAGGACTTCCTGTGAGACAGCAGAAATGTTATCTGAGCGAGAGACGATGTGTCCTCCATATGAACTGAAGCTTTCTGAACACACACACTCACACACACTCACACACTCACACACTCACACAGGAGGGCCTTTCTGAACGATTTACATCGAGAACATCAGCTGTTTGCTCAGCAGAGTATGACAGAGTTTTACATTTTCATTCTCTATATATTAGAAAGCACCAATGGTCAAACACACACACACACACACACACACACACACACACACACACACACACACACACACACACACACACACACACACACACACACACACTAACCCAGAGGTGAAAGAAATACTAATAACTTGTACTTGAGTAAAAGTCAAAAGTAAAAGTACTCAGGTATTGTATTGAGTAAAAGTAGAAGTACTCAGATCTTAAGGACGGTGGTGGTGAAGTCCATAGGGACTTGGCTTGGCAACTGGAAGGTCACCAGTTCAAGTCCCGGTTCAAGTCCCGGTTCAAGTGCTACCGAGGTGTCCCTGAGAAAGGCACCGTTCCCTACACTGCTCCCCGGGCGCCGTACATAATGGCAGCCCACTGCTCCTACCACTAGGATGGGTCAAGTGCAGAGAAACCATTTTGTTACATAGAACCTGTACTACGTAACGACAATAAGTTGAATCCTGTTCTTGAGTAAAAGTAGAAGTACTCAGATGTTGTACTTGAGTAAAAGTAGAAGTACTCAGATCTTGTACCTAGTAAAAGTAGAAGTACCAGAGTGTAGGAATACTCTGTTACAGTAAAAGTCCTGCATTCAAAATGTTCCTCAAGTGAAAGTAGAAAAGTATTCTCATCAAAATATAGTGAAAGACAGTAAAAGTAGTCGTTGTGCAGATTGGTCCATTTCAGAATAATATATATGATATGTTTTATAATGATTGATCATGAAAGTGTTCTCAAAGCTGGTGAAGGTGCAGCTAGTTTGAAGTACTTTGTATACTGCAGGGTAGCTGGAGGATTTACTCCAGGTGGAACTAAAGTCTGATTCAACACTTGATTAGATTTCACATCATTCATCCAGATCTGAGAAGTAACTAAAGGTATAAATACATGTAGTGGAGGAAAAATACACAGTAGCACAACATGGAAATACTCAAGTAAAGTACAAGTAACTCACAATTATACTTAAGTACTTGAGTTAATCTACTTAGTTGCTTGAGTGTACAGCGTGTTGGAGTCTCAGCAGCAACAGAACGCCTTTAGTTGTGGATATACGGACCAGACTCTTGGTGTCAAAGCTGTTTCTGGATATAAATCAAACAACCTTTACAGACGAAACGTCCTCCTCATGAACTCCCTGATCACATTTCTGTTTCCACACTGCCTGCTGCTGTATTCCCCTCCTCCTGTTGCAGTTATATCTGTATGAAACTCATCTAAAGCACAGACATGACATGTTGTTATTTCTCAGCCTCTGACTCAGCAGGAGAGCAGTAGTAATTCAACAAAGGTCACCGCTTACTTAGGAAATAACAGCTTTTAGATGAAGTGGCAGAGGAGATGATCTCGTTTCACAAATACAGAATATAGACTGCAGATATGATATGTTTAGAGCTGTGTCTGAAGCCATATAGCATCAGTAAATACAACTAAATCTACTTAGCTCTCTTAGGTACAGGAAGGGTTACTGTGTTCAGTGTTTGCTTTCCTCCACTGGCACATTCATTCAAAGATAAAGAACAAGAACAATGTGCTGCCATTATTCACGATTAACCAGAAGAGCTCGGGATGAATAGCTGTCACAACTTATTTGACGAACTCCATCTGAAGTTTACCGCACAGAATCCACGCCAATGTAAACATGGGGGGATTGAACCGCCATAAAACCTGCCTTTTAAAGTGTCACTGTCACAGTCAGAGCGTGAGGGAAGGTCAGGGGGGAACACTTACTGGAAAAAGTGATTTTAAAGCCACTTAGAAAGCTCTGTTTTACGTGGGGTTTTAGCTTTGTGACAATAGCATCAGACTAGACACTGAAATTGGAAAATCAATTAGCCGTCAACCTTTTACCGTCAGATACAGAAACAGGAAGTAACTGACTCCTGGGATTCAAACAGAAGGCCTATTAGCTGAAGCAGAAGTTCATATCCAAAAATATATAACACATGAATCTCTTAATGTGTTTTGTATGTTCTACACCAGTGATTCTCAAATGGGGGTACGCGGACCCCTGGGGGTACGTTGGGGTACTGCAGGGGGTACGTGAGATTTTTTTTTTTTTTAAAAAGGTTAATTAAAAACATAATCTTAGTAAAATAAGTAAAATAGAAAACACGATTTTATATAAAACATTCCTAGAACCACCAAGGAGGTCCTCATATAAACATGTCAAATGTGTGTATTGTATTTTATAGTTTTTCACAATAACATATTACTTACATTGAAAAACTCCTTGGAAAAATCTGTTTTATAAAAGCGTTATGTTATTTTTGTTCATGCATAAAATGAAAATATCCTTAGTTTGTTGTAATGCATACCACGAAGGAGTTAATAAGTCACACACTGAGGGAACATCACTATATTGTAATTATTTATATATGGCTTTTTTGAGCAAAAATATTCGGGATCGGTCAGGGGGTTAGGGTTAGGGGGCTGAGAAAATGTTTCAAAGGGGGTACATTACTGAAAAAAGTTTGAGAAGCACTGTAACACACAACCCTAACCCTAACCCTAGTTGTGTGTGTATTGAGTCAAGGGTCACATGTGGTGCAATTGAACCAAATGGTGGTTTCTTTCATAACAAACTTTAGATATTATGCTCTACCTCTTTAGCCATAGGTCTCAGAATCAAAATACTCTGGAATTCATTTTTTTAAAATCAAATTTTTAATTGTGACCAAATCTTTAGTCCAAATTTAGAGCAATCGTCTCTCATTTTGGGCCAGAACAAAACAGAAAACGCTCTATATCTCCAGGGCCGTCCCTGGCCAACATGAGGCCCCACGCAAGTTATATGATGAGGCCCTCTGTTTCGGGAGCGTCGACGGGGGGGGGTGCCTCATTTTGCGGGGGCCTCCGCAAGGTGAGGCCCCACGCAGCCTGCATGTTCGGCCTGTAGGGAGGGACGGCCCTGATATCTCCTCTACACTAGAACAACTCGAAATCTTGCCCAGTATGTGTTTAACATCTAGTCAGAATGTGTCTCTCCTCCTCATATAAGACATCATAACTTCAGAAGTAACATATTCTCGTCTTGTATATCTCGTCTTGTTTTTAGACAATGCATCATCTTGTAAAGTCAAAAAATCTTATTTTGAGTCGTATCTCAGATTCAACTTTTTTTTTCTTTCACATATTTATTAGAAAATCACAAACTAACATCAGAACACAGAAAACGTTTGAGCAATTGCGGCTTTTATTCTAACACAACATTTCCTGATTCTGGTCAAATATAGTTCAACATGAGTTCTCCTGCTAATGACGAGATCTGATTTCTCTAAATGTCGCTTCTTATTTCAAGAAATCTCACCAAGTTTCAAGTGAAAAGAGCTTGATTTCATTATTGTTTAACTTGCTTTTGGAGCAGCATTTTTTCCAGTGTACACTTTGTGCTATTGGGACCACATTTGGTGGAGGTGTGTAGATATTGTAGAGGAAACTTCTGTGTAGCTATGCAGTGGGAGTCACCGACTCAGGAAGGAGACACGGTAGGAGCAGTAGCTTTGATGTCAAACACATGATGGTTTATTTGGAGTTAACGGCCGGAGGATTCACATCACAAGTCCAAGAGTCAGAGGTTCTGACTTCACGGTAGAGTTGCCACGTCAATTCTGAAGAACTCTACCCCAGACCCATGTATCTAGCTAGTTCAGAGAGCATCATCAACATGCTGCATAACAAGATAGAATGATAACACCTCTATCAGCTGACGCCAACAGGCAGGAACAGGGAGACAGAACACTGAGAGCACAGCAGCCAAGGTTACAGGTGCCTGTGCTCAGTCAGGACAGTTTGAACTGATACACTGGGTCAAAGTTATGGGCCTTGGAAAATATTCCACAACAGATATGATAGATATATATGATGTCTGAGTGACCATGACCAATATGGTGCCATTAGGCCAGAAGGTGGCGCTGTAGTGGCGTTATTTAACCAGGGAAATCTCTGTCTGCAGTTTGACTGTCCTTCACATATCTGAAGTACCGCTCATCCAATCTTATTCACACTTGCTCAGTTCTTAGCTGAGGACCTAAGGGAGAGCGGTTTCAAATGTAACGTCGATCAGATAATAGGTTCTTAAGAAATCCTCCAAGAAGCACCACCAAGGAGTCGGACAATTTACAACTGCACTAAAATGTAGACGTTGTTTTTCTTCTGGTGTTTCTAGCGGTTACTAAACTCTTTAAGATGCATTAACACCATCGTGTGAACTTGCATATGGTTAGATTTGCAGATGAAATCCCCATCATCCCTCTGTATTCTCATGAACAATGAATGTACTCTGAACCCATCTTTTACACCTTAAAGAGGAGTGTGAAAACCCCGACGACTGAGCGGAGTTAGTTTGAGTTTCCTCCACAAGAGATCTCTGAAAGCAGCAGCATTAATCACTGCAGCACACTCCCTCAGTTATTAAGTCCTCCACCACCTATAAGGGAAACAGGGATCCAGCCGTGATCGTTTCTCACAGCGAGTTCACAGCCTGTTGGAGCTTCGGCAGCGACAGCACGCCTTTAGTTTCGGTATCAGTATCTTGGTTTCAAAGCTGTTTCAGATTACAATCCACAAAACCTGTTTCTCAAACCAGACTAAGTGAGGATGTGGAGTCTTTATGTTCCATCTTTACCTTCATTCAACTCGTCTTGTGTTTGTCTACAATCCTCCAAACAACACTGGAAGAAATGCTGCTCCAAAATCAAGTAAAAGAATAATGAAAACAAGGTGTTTTCGCTGGTAATAAGTACAACAATCTGCAAATAGAACAAGTGAAGATTTGCTCGGTTAGATGTCTTGAAATAAGACGGATATTTAGATAAAGGAGATCTTGTGATTAGCTGGGGAAACTTACTTTGAACTTTATCTTACTGGGATCATTACATGTTGTGTTTCTGTCACAGTCTGCTCCATCATTCACCTGTAGCCTCACCTTCTGCCCGCTGTCCTCTGGTTCGTTCGCCTGCACGTCATCCGGCTGATACTGTTCTGCTGGTATCCCTCTGCTCTATTATCAATAAAGGATATTACCAACACTCCTTGGTTTCTCGAGTGCTGCATTTGGGTCCTTCATAAGATCGTGACAGTTACAAAATAAGCTGTAAGATGTATTTGTCAAAACAAGATGAACCATCTTTTACAAAAACCACAGCAGCTTAAAGAACTTGTTTCATTTGAGATACAACTCAAAATAAGATGTTTTCAAGAATCTTGAAGATGCGTTGTCTAAAAACAAGGCCCTATATCTCACTGCATTGTTACCTCTTCAGTTGTTAGCTCTTATATGGAATCTAAAGACATATTCTGACTAGAACTTAGACGAATATACTTGGCAAGATGTTGAGTTTTTACAGTGAAGCGAGTGGTGATTCTGTGGTTTCTCCTGAAGGCTCAGGTCTCTGTCCTCAGATTCTGAACACAACACACATCCTGTGGGAGGATTTCAATCCTTTCAGTTTTTCTCCCTGAAAAAGCTGCACACTTCTCTGCAGATACAGTCGGCTGACAGTGACGGAGAGAGGGTGATGAAGAGGAGGAAACAAATAGAGAGGAGAGGAACATCCACTCTACCTTCACATTGATTTAACAGTCTGAACACTCATTTTCAACCATTTCGGCTTTTCTGAACCTGCAATTATCACAAAGATTAAGAAAATGTGTATAAATATGAGTGAAAGTGAAATCTACACGAGAGAGAGCCATCAAAAGGACATTTTAAACCAGGCCATTGCATTTTAAAGCATTTCTGCAGCATGACGATCCATTCTGCTCTCCAGTTCATTTATCCACGATTCTCCTCTTGTCATTTTTAAAGCCACTTAGAAAGCTCCGTTTCACGTGGGTTTTTAGCTTTATGACAAAAGCTTCTGACTAGACACTGAAATTGGAAAAACAATTCGCCTTCAAATACAGAAACAGGAAGTACCTGACTCCTGGGATTCAAACACAGACGCTCAAACAGAAGGCATATTAAAGGAAGCTAGCTAGTAAATATCTAAACATAAATAAAACATGACTCTGTTAATGTGTTTTTCATGTTCTACACAACCCTAACGCTAACGCTAACGCTAACCCTAACGCTAACCCTACCGCTAACCCTAACGCTAAACCTAACCCTACCGCTAACCCTAACGCTAACCCTAACGCTAACCCAAACGCTAACCCTAACGCTAACCCTAACGCTAACCCTAACCCTAACGCTAACCCTAACGCTAACCCAAACGCTAACCCTAACGCTAACCCTAACGCTAACCCAAACGCTAACCCTAACCCTAACCCAAACGCTAACCCTAACGCTAACCCTAACGCTAACCCTAACCCTAACGCTAACCCTAACCCTACCGCTAACCCTAACCCTAACGCTAACCCAAACGCTAACCCTAACCCTAACCCAAACGCTAACGCTAACCCTAACGCTAACCCTAACGCTAACCCTAACCCTACCGCTAACTCTAACCCTAACGCTAACCCTAGCAATGGTGGTGTATTGCTGGGGAGTCAAGGGTCAAGTGGTGCAATTGAACCAAATGGTGGTTCCTTTCATAACAAACGTTGGATATAATGCTGTAAATCTTTGGCCATGGGTCTCAGAATCAAAATACTCAGGAAAAAACAATCTGATTTTGAATTGTGACCAAATATTTAGTCCAAATTTAGAGCAATCATCTCTCATTTTGGGCCAGAACAAGACAGAACACGGTCTATATCTTCTCTACACTTTGTGCTATTGGGAGCACATTTGGTGGAGGTGTGTAGATATGATGTGTGAGTGACCATGACCAATGTGGCCGGCGTGGGCAATCGGGCTTAATAGGTTCATCCATAACAACAGAGACGGCTGCAGATATGTAGAGATATGTTAAATATGTATCCACTGTTGAGCTCTACCAACCTACAGAATGTCAAACTGTCCGGACATATGCTTCGGTTACTTCCAGGGAAAACTCCTCTGCATTCTGAATAATAATCCGTCCAAGCTCTGACCTACAAACTGAGAAATATGAGTGTGATGGATAGAAAACATCCTGAAAACTAATCTCTTGTAGCGTGGACTTGTGAAGGGCAGAACATCTGTTCAGAGAGGGGTAACGCTGCATTGCTGCACGAATACGCGTTTCTACTACGTCTGCTTTTCCTGCCAGCTTTATCAGAACCAGAAATACTTTATATATCACCGAGGATACACTTATTCCTTCAGGACACTGCTTTGAATGTGACCAGAGTCTTACATAAGGGTTTAAGGGAGATTCAAGATTCAAGGCTTTAACATCATTAGCTCAATGAAAAACTTAAATCTCAGGCTCCTCCAACAGAACAACATTAAAATCTGTGACCCGCTCTATGGAAATCAGTCGGAAGTCTCAACGGCTCATTTCAAAATAAACGTGGAGTTGCGTAAAAAACAATTTTTTCGGGGTTCGGGTGTTTTGTTTGATTTTAAACAAACAAAGTCTTGGCTTTCAGAATATGAAACTTTTATTTCCAAAATCAAACGATAAATACAT
>NW_022990357.1:0-17500 GCF_902827175.1 Gymnodraco acuticeps | reverse complement strand
CTCAAATACCTGAACTTTCTACTTCTTACATGTTGAACACAAATACCTGTACTTTCTACTTCTCACATGTTGAACTCAAATACCTGTACTTTCTACTTCTTACATGTTGAACACAAATACCTTTACTTTCTACTTCTTACATGTTGAACTCAAATACCTGTACTTTCTACTTCTTACATGTTGAACCCAAATACCTGTACTTTCTACTTCTTACATGTTGAACCCAAATACCTGTACTTTCTACTTCTTACATGTTGAACACAAATACCTGTACTTTCTACTTCTTACATGTTGAACTCAAATACCTGTACTTTCTACTTCTTACATGTTGAACTCAAATACCTGTACTTTCTACTTCTCACATGTTGAACTCAAATACCTGTACTTTCTACTTCTCACATGTTGAACACAATACCTGTACTTTCTACTTCTTACATGTTGAACACAAATACCTGTACTTTCTACTTCTCACATGTTGAACTCAAATACCTGTACTTTCTACTTCTCACATGTTGAACTCAAATACCTGTACTTTCTACTTCTTACATGTTGAACTCAAATACCTGTACTTTCTACTTCTCACATGTTGAACTCAAATACCTGTACTTTCTACTTCTCACATGTTGAACACAAATACCTGTACTTTCTACTTCTCACATGTTGAACTCAAATACCTGTACTTTCTACTTCTCACATGTTGAACACAAATACCTGTACTTTCTACTTCTCACATGTTGAACTCAAATACCTGTACTTTCTACTTCTTACATGTTGAACTCAAATACCTGTACTTTCTACTTCTCTCATTTTCCAAACAGCTGGTTCCTTTAGTCTGAATGTGTGTTTTGATGCGTGATCATTATTCTTTAGAGTCATTGCGTGCCTATTGATTTGAACACGATCCGTGTATCCATCATTTCCTGGTCTTCTCTAAAGAAGAGGGACCAATGGAAACGTTGTCATGTTGCCGTTGTTCAGCATGGAAACATTCATTAGCTAACAATGACATTATTGTTCTATTAATATAAAGGGAGGTCAGGTACTCTTTAAAGCAGCTGCTAGTTATGGGTACTTTTTACTGAAGTACACTTCAAAGCCCTCTTTACTTTCACTTGAGGAAATAAGTTTAGTCAGTACTTCTACTTTCACCAGAGTATTTTTAAACACGAGTATCTGTACTTCTACTTGAGTAAAGGATGTGTGTACTTCTACTTGAGTAAAGGATGTGTGTACTTCTACTTGAGTACAGGATGTGTGTACTTCTACTTGAGTACAGGATGTGTGTACCTCTACTTGAGTACAGGATGTGTGTACTTCTACTTGAGTACAGGATGTGTGTACTTCTACTTGAGTACAGGATGTGTGTACTTCTACCTGAGTAAAGGATGTGTGTACTTCTACCTGAGTACAGGATGTGTGTACTTCTACTTGAGTACAGGATGTGTGTACCTCTACTTGAGTACAGGATGTGTGTACTTCTACTTGAGTACAGGATGTGTGTACTTCTACTTGAATACAGGATGTGTGTACTTCTACTTGAGTACAGGATGTGTGTACTTCTACCTGAGTAAAGGATGTGTGTACTTCTACCTGAGTACAGGATGTGTGTACTTCTACTTGAGTACAGGATGTGTGTACTTCTACTTGAGTACAGGATGTGTGTATTCTACCTGAGTAAAGGATGTGTGTACTTCTACTTGAGTAAAGGATGTGTGTACTTCTACCTGAGTAAAGGATGTGTGTACTTCTATCTGAGTAAAGGATGTGTGTACTTCTACTTGAGTAAAGGATGTGTGTACTTCTACTTGAGTACAGGATGTGTTTACTTCTACTTGAGTACAGGATGTGTGTACTTCTACTTGAGTACAGGATGTGTGTACTTCTACTTGAGTACAGGATGTGTTTACTTCTACTTGAGTACAGGATGTGTGTACTTCTACTTGAGTACAGGATGTGTTTACTTCTACTTGAGTAAAGGATGTGTGTACTTCTACCTGAGTAAAGGATGTGTGTACTTCTATCTGAGTAAAGGATGTGTGTACTTCTACTTGAGTAAAGGATGTGTGTACTTCTACTTGAGTACAGGATGTGTTTACTTCTACTTGAGTACAGGATGTGTGTACTTCTACTTGAGTACAGGATGTGTGTACTTCTACTTGAGTACAGGATGTGTGTACTTCTACTTGAGTACAGGATGTGTTTACTTCTACTTGAGTACAGGATGTGTGTACTTCTACTTGAGTACAGGATGTGTGTACTTCTACTTGAGTACAGGATGTGTGTACTTCTACTTGAGTACAGGATGTGTGTACTTCTACTTGAGTACAGGATGTGTGTACTTCTGCTTGAGTACAGGATGTGTGTACTTCTCCATCTCTGCTGAGGAGGTACAGGAAACACCATGGTGTTGAATTAAGAAAAACAAGCCCAGTTTGTTTTGATTTAATTGTCTCGTACTCATGAAGCAGAACTGCTGGATTTCTAAAGATAACTAAAAGCAATTATTATTGAGACCACGCTTGCGGTTGAATTGTCTAAATGCTCCATGTCTTTTCCCACGTGTCCTTAACCTCTGTGAAAAACGCATTTCTGAAGGTGTGAAAAACCAGTTTGTTAAAATGTTCTGCACTTAAAGAAAAAGGTGACGACTGTACACTTTATTTACTGTTAGACAACGACGATGTGTCCCCCATACAAAGCTCTTCGTTGGGTCATGATCTATTGTGACATTGATAGAACATCTAGAAATGTGTCTGTTCATCAAAAGTCCATGTTTCCTGGCTTTTGAATTCTACTTCGATACGTCTCGTGTTGCTGTTTTGTTGAGCGAATGATATTGGAAGTCGAGTGGATTGGTTCCTTTGCAACGTTTTGAACCCTGTTTGCTTCTGTGTTCCTGAGACGAAAGGACAACATTCTCATCCATGCAATAAAATGCCTATTTTACTTACAGTACATCTTTTTCTGATTAAAACACTGTGCACTAAAGCAACAATCCAAGAAGCCGAAGAGTCACTCAGGTATAACATTTCCTAAAAAGGGCTCATGCAAAAATAACGTAAGGTAACATTTTGACGGTACTTCAAATGTTCTTCTACTCGATTACCCCGTGTTTTCCAATAATAACTCGCTCATTAAATTGATCTTACTTGAAGCAAACGGTTATTTTGTTGTTGTGCTCCCTCTCTCTGTTTCTTATATCTATAGAACTGCTCGGGTCTTGATAGATTGAGTGGGGAAGTTCATGAGATCTTTCTAGAGGGTTATTAAGAATAACTTGTATCCAATGACCTTTCCCCTCTCTGTCTCTGTCTGTGTATTCTCTTGTTCCGATTAACCCAGCCAAATCTTTGTTCTTGTTTTGTATCTATATCTACGCCGGGATCCGGAGTCGAGGCTGATCCTCTTGCTGTAGTCCTGTGTCTTGGATCCTCTATCCTGAGTTCTGGATTAAGTCGTGGACTTCGGGTCGTGGCTGAACCTGTCTCTGCGGTCCTGCCTTGGGTCTTGTCATGCTGCTTCCCTGATGGCTTCCACAGGATTGTAGCTGACATCCTCGTGGATTCATCTTCTTATTACAGACACATGCATTTCCTAACATTCAGTCTATATGCTGTAAAATGTATTATCTCTTCGATTTACACACGGCATCTATTGCACGTCTGTCCGTCCTGGGAGAGGGATCCCTCCTCTGTTGCTCTCCCTGAGGTTTCTCCCATGTTCTAAGGACAGAGGGTCTGAGGACAGAGGGTCTAAGGACAGAGGGTCTAAGGACAGAGGGTCTAAGGACAGAGGGTCTGAGGACAGAGGGTCTAAGGACAGAGGGTCTAAGGACAGAGGGTCTGAGGACAGAGGGTCTGAGGACAGAGGGTCTAAGGACAGAGGGTCTGAGGACAGAGGGTCTAAGGACAGAGGGTCTGAGGACAGAGGGTCTAAGGACAGAGGGTCTAAGGACAGAGGGTCTGAGGACAGAGGGTCTGAGGACAGAGGGTCTAAGGACAGAGGGTCTGTGCTGTTGTATTTGCTGTAAAGTGTCTCTACTGTAGGCTAATTGTATTATATGTACAGCACTTTGGCTCCACCAAAAATCGTTTATAAATGTGCTATATAATTAAAACTTGATTTGATTTGATTTGTGTTTTGTTTTTGTTGTAATTATTATTGAGTGTTCTTGTATTTGAATGTGTTTTTTTATACCTCAGGACTGTGGGAAACAGTATTTCGATCTTTCTGTGTGTACAAACATATTTTCAGATTGACAATGAAGTTGACTTTGACTGATTCTGAGACGTCAATCCAAGGATAAAACACTCCGTGCTTCTTCTTCCACGTCTTGTTCGGTATTACACACCGTATGTTCACAAGGTTAACAAAATGGTGTTTCATTTGAGGGCATCTTTAATGAGAAAAGGTTTCTGGTATTCACGCTCGGACACGCAAATCAGTGCCTACTCGGTGAGCATGAAACCACATCTCCAATCCAAGGAAGTGCCGAGTCACTCAGGTGTTACACTGCTAATTACTAAATATAAAAT
Organism: Gymnodraco acuticeps; assembly: GCF_902827175.1. NCBI lineage: Eukaryota > Metazoa > Chordata > Actinopteri > Perciformes > Bathydraconidae > Gymnodraco > Gymnodraco acuticeps. Next base: position 12,965 of record NW_022990357.1, on the reverse strand, counting down.
CCTCTCCGGGAGAGACGTATCAGCGCTCGCCATAAAAAAGGGCAGAAAGAAATTAAACTTCTTCATTCTCTTTTTCCCGCGACTGACCTTTAGATGAAATGTCATGAGTGCAGTGATTGTCTATTCCCCGCCGTCAGGAAGGAAAAAGTCACTCTCAGTTTCAAAAGAGTGAACTTCCGTTAAGGATTTTTTTGGGAGAGCCATTAGCCGCGTTATCTGGTCCGCCGTGAGGAAGAAGCGATTCAAGTGTGGGAAAGAAAGAAGCTTTGTAGTGCGGCCTTCAGAAACGTTCCATTTATCACTAAGAGCCAGACGTGCCGCTCATATCTGCGCCGACAATAACTGCAAACAGCCCTGAGCCATTTGAACCTGAGCCATTTGAAGCATGCTCATTAGAGAATAAGGGGGAGGAATATTTCTGGTGTTTCTCAAAGTTTCACACATTTGAAAGAAGTCCAGATGAAATGGTGGAGGTTGAAGCGAAGGGCCATGAAGGCTGTCAGTATCAAACGAGCCGGTATACATCACTAAACCCTTTTAGACGTTTCAATATTTTGCACCGGGTTAAATCCACTTTCTTCAACAAATGACAAACTCTGTTTAAACGTGACAGAAGAACATTTTGACAGTTATGCTAATCAGTTTATCCATAGGACTGGATTCAAGATTCAACGCTTTTATTGTCATTTGTAGTAAAACTCTAAGTCTTGCCCAGTGTGTAACATCTAGTCAGAATGTGTCTCCACTCCTGATATAAGACATCATAACTTCAGAAGTGACTCTGCAGTGACACATCGGCTCTGGTTTTTAGACAATGCGTCATCTTGTTCAGTCAAACAATCTTATGTTAAGTCGTATCTCAGATGAAACTAATATTTTTGTTATTAGAAAATCACAAACTAACATCAGAACACAGAACACTTCTGAGCATTTGTGGCTTTTATTCTAATAGCATTTCCTGATTCTGGTGATATAGTTCAACATGAGTTCTCCTGATAATTACAAGATCTGATTTCTCTACATATCGCTTCTTATTTCAAGTTCTCTCACCGAGCTAATGTTCACTTGCTCTATTGGCAGATTGTTTGCTTATTTCCAGTGAAAACAGCTTGATTTCTTTCTTGTTCAACTTGTTTTTGGAGCAGCATTTGTTCCAGTGAACATAAGCGTAGATATATCAATGAAAATCTTCTATCACAGACTCATCCAACAGAGCAACACAATAGAACAGATGAAATAGTTACAATAGTGCAAGGAGAGACTACAAGTGTTGGAATGAGATTGACGTCCAGCCAAACACAATATCTGTCTCCGTCTTTAACGTTGTGGACACCAACATTCGTTTCTGATAGCCTGTCAATCATATTTGCAAGAATAAGCAACGACAGCAGCAGTTGAACCTGGAAACTGTCCAAAACATCGCCTCCACTCGAACTCGGAGTTAATCAGGGTTTGTGAACGCACTCTGCATCCAAAACGACCACTTAAGGACCGATACGAGGGCGATAGTTGTTGGATTTAAGAGTACAGTAATTTGTGCACATTTGGGCTTTTCCAACCACCAGGCAGAAGGCATGGCTGTGTATATATATAACTATAAAGATGATAGCAGACGTAAATAAGATTAAAATATGTATAACTTTATTGTTATATATCACTTGCATTCAAGCAACAGCCAGTGGTAAATTGAATAGGATTAAACACCAGGTAGTTAAGTATTAAGTTACGATGGTATAGAATAGATTAGATGTATACAGTATGGCCAGTGTTTAAAGATAATTTAAAGAGAGGTTATTTTTGAGTTTTATTTGAGAGTTCAGATCATTGAAATATTAACATTACATCAAAATCACACTTCAACAATTACCACTTTTATTTTAACTTTATTGTTGCTTATTACATGGCTTAGTTGAATACTCGATTCTGATTGGTCAATTCAGAACATGTGACACGTTGTTAATCCAGAACAGACAGACCGCTGTCAAGCACGTATTGACCGTTGTTAAGGACGCTCACATCTGCAGAAAGAAGTCCGGGCGATTTAAATGTTTACAGTTTGGCTGAAAACATTCTAACTGAGACAAGAAAGCAGCGCAGAAGCAACGGGGCAGAAACCCTCCTTTTCACGCAGCGGTCCAGACACAGACATCAAACGGCGACACATTCAGTGTGCAGTTCCTTTGGCATCAGGGCAGGATATCTAGGGTTGACATCATGAATTGTGCTACTTTTAAAGCAAGCAAGCGATGTTTTCAAATCTGTAATCAAAAAGCTCCTCCTATGGAAGCAGTTCCTGCCGTTGCTACGTAGTTCAAACGGTAACAACGGACTATTTTTCTTAGCGGATGCATGTCATTTTAAATCAATAATAGTATACTATTTTTTAAATCAATAAAAGCATTTTCTAAGTCTATAAAATCATTTTAATTAATATTGGGAGTCATGTCGTTACTTTGTTGAGAATGTGGCCGTGTGATAAGCGGATGATGTGCTGCGAGGCGGTCATTATGGGGAACACCCGACAGGCGGATCAGGATCCTTCCTGATCCGCCTGTCGGTGTTCTTTTCCATAATGACCGCCTCGCAGCACATCATCCCTGACTTATTGGTCTCTCAAAGTTACTCATCTGTATCCGATTCGCCACAAATTGGATAATGGATATCTTTTAAAGACAACACTGAACATTTAAGAGAATTGGCTGCTTTTTGCGACCTTTCGTGAAATGTCCTGACCCTCGAACACTTCAGCTTGAAGCATAAATCAAGTGTCCCAGCAAATACAGCATCCACTTTAAAAAAGCATAAATATTACATTAAAAAGGCCCGAAATGTAAATCTGCATGTATTTGCTTCTGTTTTGTCTCAAGGACTCGCTCCTCGTGCTCCGACCTTCTGAACCGCGCCTCGTGCCTCGGATCCTTGAGGCTCAGATTTAAGGACTGACATCCCGCTCCTTTGAGATGGAAATTTAATTTCTTTGAAGGCCTTCGACAGACGTCAGTGTGAATGCTATTAAAACGGTATTACAGGGCGTCCTTGGAGTCGGGCGAAATGAGAATCCCTGGGAAATACTGGAGACTGCTTTTAAATATTTGACTGATTCTGGAGGGATAATAGGCAACTCAGCTGACTATATGATTACACTTTTTACAAACGGTGTCCTCTACGCTCCGCCTTCAAGGGGAACCTTTTCTTAACGCTGTTTGAAAAAATGATATACGGCGTTTTAAAGAACATATGAAAAGGAAGCGTCTCCGTCATTACCGTGAAGCAGATTTTCACGTCGCTGAAGAGACGTGTAAAATAAACCACTTTGAGATTCTGTTAACGTCTTTCTACAGCGCTCATCGTGGCTCCTTCTGTCCTATCTCCTTACTTCCTTTTGCCTTCACTATTCCTGACAATGTTTCTTTATTCCTTCTCCCGTTTCCTTCCGTCCTACATCCTTACTTTCCTCATTTATATTCCTCTTCTTTCTGTCCTCTATCCTTTCTTCCCTTTTCCATCTTCATTTGTTCTGCAATTCCTCTACGCTCTGCTTTCCTTTCACCTTTCCTTCATTCCTTCTGCCTTTCCTTTTCCTCTTTCTGTCCCCTATCCTTACTTCCTTTAAGTTCATCCTCCCTTTCCTTCTGGATTACATATTTACCTTTTCTCATTCCTCTTCCTACATCCTTACTTCCTTTTGTCTTCATAATTCCTGCAACCTATTCCTCTTCCCTTTCCTTACGCCCTACATCCTTACTTCCTTTTTCCATCCTATTTCCTGTCCCCATTTCTTCTTTGTTTTCTCTTCCCTTTTCCACCTTCTTCCATCTGTACTTTTATTTTGCTTCATGATTGCTTCCTATCCCTTCTGTCCGCCACCCCTACTTCCTTGTCCTTCTTCTTCTGTTTCCTTCGTCCTAAATCCTTACTTATTTTTGCCTTGATTATTCCTGCCACTGTTTCTCTATTCCCTCTCCCATTTCCCTTTGTCCTACATCCTTACTTCCTTTATCCATCCTATTTCCTGCCACCATTTCTCATTCCTTTTCTCTTCCCTTTTTCGCCTTCTTCCATCTGTACTTTTATTTTGCTTCATGATTACATTTCCTCTTCCTTCTGTCCCCAATCCCTACTTCCTTTTCCTTCCTCTTTTGTTTCCTCTTCTGATTCCTTCGGTCCTAAATCCTTGCTTCCTTTTCAAACAACCATTACTTCATCCTTCTGTCTGCCGTCCCTACTTCCCTTTCCTTATGCCCTACAATCTTACTTTTACCTTCCTCTTTTCTTTCCTCTTCTGATTCCTTCGGTCCGAAAACCCTACTTCCTTTTGTCTTCATAATTCCTGCAACCATTACTTCATCCCTCTTCCTCTTCCTCCCTCCCTCCCTCCCTCCCTCCCTCCATCCGTCCTCCCCTCATTAATAAGGACAGCAGACTCCGTTTCTCTCGCTCTCTCTCTCGGCCTCTCCTCTCATGCTGGAGGTTAATTGAGGTATATTGTGGGATCACTGAGCGGTGGCTGGTGTTGACCCCGGGGTCGGGGGGGTCTGGGGGTCACGCCGTGCAGCTGTAAACACAGATCTGCCCGGCGATAACACGGTACTTTAACTGGAACGCTTCACTGCAGGCGGATCATCTGCAGACCCACAGCCTCTGGGCCGCATCAATATTTCACTTTAGCTCAATATTTAATGCACCATTGCTGCCAGGAGCCTGATAGTCAAGTGCTGGGAGACGATGAGGGGAAGATTCCTGGTCCCTTCTGCTGTTAGGAAGCTCCATTTATTAAGGCTCCACGTTACCAGAGACAACGCCGATTTAAAACCATTCACAACGCCTCAAACTGATCCTTCGTGCAGCACTTCCTGCTCCTCGAAATGGCTGCTTTTCTTAGGTTGTATATCTTTGTAATCTGCATGGCTTTATAGTGTATAATGTTGGTTAATAAATAAGACATATGGAGACGTCGTGTTAGGTTGTTTTAAGCTTACATGTTACCCAAAAAGAGCAACTATAAAGTTCACAAATGAAACACACAGATAAATAAAAGCCAAATGTGTTTCGATCAATAAGAAATCATGTTTTAAAAAAGACTGAAGAAATAACCACGGCTCTCACAAACTGTGTTCTGATCCAGAGAACATCCGTTAGTGAAGACAGTTGTTAGGTGCAGCCATAGCAAGAGCAGAATAAAGATGGTATTATAGGAAATAAGGTAAGGAAAGACCGAGAAGGAAACAGAGGAGGAAGTGAGGAGAAAGACGAAGAGCAAAACCAAAGCAACGGCTGCAGATTAAAATACTGTAAGTGTTGCGTCACATGCTCTGAGACTGTAGAAGTGTTTCTCCCCTCTGAAACATTGATTCTGTGTTTGCATCACGCTCCTCCTCCTCCTCCTCCTCCTCTTCCTCCTCCTCCTCTTCCTCAGAGCAGATGTTCCTCTGGAGTCTCTGCCGACCTTCCAGTGCTCGACATCGCCGGCTTTTATCCGTGTTTTCTCAATCTGACGCCGTGTTTTAATACACCGACACCGAGCCTCACTGCTCATCAGTATTCAGCAGGCTGTGTGTGTGTGTGTGTGTGTGTGTGTGTGTGTGTGTGTGTGTGTGTGTGTGTGTGTGTGTGTGTGTGTGTGTGTGTGTGTGTGTGTGTGTGTGTGTGTGTGTGTGTGTGAGCAAGGAGCACTAGCCAGACCTTCAGTCACACACACACAGGTAAAAAAACGATCCCCTTTCTTGCCTCACCCCCTTATCCAATCACACTTAAGCGTGATGTTGTTGTCCATTAGCATTGACTGGGTTTGCTGCGGCTAGCAGAAAATGGTATCAGCTCACAGACACACACACACTGTGCACACACACACACATGTGCACACACACGATGCCCTCGCTTCTACCCTTGAGAGATTCATTAGCAGATCACAGTGCGTCAGGAGACACCACTAAAGCAGGAAGTAGTTTGTAGTCGAGACAAAACGGGAAAATGAGGCATTTCATTTTGATGTCATGCCGTAACGACATTAAGTGAAGTCGGTGGAGATGCCTCAATAAAAAGACTCCCTAACAAGTAGAAGGTTTTACTTTAGGTCAAGCAAATAGAAATACAATATGAAATAGTACTCTGTGAACCGGAGTATGCTTTGTTTTAGAGTCTAAAAAAAGAAAGGACGAAAAAAGCATCTGAATCTTTTATACTTTTCAGCCAATGCCAGGGTGAATGTAAAATTAATGCCTTGAAGAGAACTTGAAACTGCCAGGTGGAAATATCAGAGGAAAGTACTTTAAATATGAGCGCCTCAAACTCTGTTCCTTCAGAGTCAAATTATTCGACTTGACTGCTGATGTTCAGGTGTATATCAGTATGTAGTGTCTCTACTTTAAAGAGTCCTCTCCTGCTGATGTTCAGGTGTATATCAGTATGTAGTGTCTCTACTTTAAAGAGTCCTCTCCTGCTGATGTTCAGGTGTATATCAGTATGTAGTGTCTCTACTTTAAAGAGTCCTCTCCTGCTGATGGTCAGGTGTATATCAGTATGTAGTGTCTCTACTTTAAAGAGTCCTCTCCTGCTGATGTTCAGGTGTATATCAGTATGTAGTGTCTCTACTTTAAAGAGTCCTCTCCTGCTGATGTTCAGGTGTATATCAGTATGTAGTGTCTCTACTTTAAAGAGTCCTCTCCTGCTGATGTTCAGGTGTTTATCAGTATGTAGTGTCTCTACTTTAAAGAGTCCTCTCCTGATGATGTTCAGGTGTATATCAGTATGTAGTGTCTCTACTTTAAAGAGTCCTCTCCTGATGATGTTCAGGTGTATATCAGTATGTAGTGTCTCTACTTTAAAGAGTCCTCCTCCTGATGATGTTCAGGTGTATATCAGTATGTAGTGTCTCTACTTTAAAGAGTCCTCTCCTGCTGATGTTCAGGTGTATATCAGTATGTAGTGTCTCTACTTTAAAGAGTCCTCTCCTGCTGATGTTCAGGGGTATATCAGTATGTAGTGTCTCTACTTTAAAGAGTCCTCTCCTGCTGATGTTCAGGTGTATATCAGTATGTAGTGTCTCTACTTTAAAGAGTCCTCTCCTGCTGATGTTCAGGTGTATATCAGTATGTAGTGTCTCTACTTTAAAGAGTCCTCTCCTGCTGATGTTCAGGTGTATATCAGTATGTAGTGTCTCTACTTTAAAGAGTCCTCTCCTGCTGATGTTCAGGTGTATATCAGTATGTAGTGTCTCTACTTTAAAGAGTCCTCTCCTGCTGATGCTCAGGTGTATATCAGTATGTAGTGTCTCTACTTTAAAGAGTCCTCTCCTGCTGATGTTCAGGTGTATATCAGTACGTAGTGTCTCTACTTAAAGAGTCCTCTCCTGCTGATGTTCAGGTGTATATCAGTATGTAGTGTCTCTACTTTAAAGAGTCCTCTCCTGCTGATGTTCAGGTGTATATCAGTATGTAGAGTCTCTACTTTAAAGAGTCCTCTCCTGCTGATGTTCAGGTGTATATCAGTATGTAGTGTCTCTACTTTAAAGAGTGCTCTCCTGCTGATGTTCATGTGTATATCAGTACGTAGTGTCTCTACTTTAAGAGTCCTCTCCTGCTGATGTTCAGGTGTATACAGTATGTAGTGTCTCTACTTTAAAGAGTCCTCTCCTGCTGAATGTATCAGGTGTATATCAGTATGTAGTGTCTCTACTTTAAAGAGTCCCTCACTGCGATGTTCAGGTGTATATCAGTATGTAGTGTCTCTACTTTAAAGAGTCCTCTCCTGCTGATGTTCAGGTGTATATCAGTATGTAGTGTCTCTATTTAAAGAGTCCTCTCCTGCTGATGTTCAGGTGTATATCAGTATGTAGTGTCTCTACTTTAAAGAGTCCTCTCCTGCTGATGTTCAGATGTATATCAGTGTGTAGTGTCTCTACTTTAAAGAGTCCTCTCCTGCTGATGTTCAGGTGTATATCAGTATGTAGTGTCTGTACTTTAAAGAGTCCTCTCCTGTTGATGTTCAGGTGTATATCAGTATGTAGTGTCTCTACTTTAAAGAGTCCTCTCCTGCTGATGTTCAGGTGTATATCAGTATGTAGTGTCTCTACTTTAAAGAGTCCTCTCCTGCTGATGTTCAGGTGTATATCAGTATGTAGTGTCTCTACTTTAAAGAGTCCTCTCCTGCTGATGTTCAGGTGTATATCAGTATGTAGTGTCTCTACTTTAAAGAGTCCTCTCCTGCTGATGTTCAGGTGTATATCATATGTAGTGTCTCTACTTTAAAGAGTCCTCTCCTGCTGATGTTCAGGTGTATATCAGTATGTAGTGTCTCTACTTTAAAGAGTCCTCTCCTGCTGATGTTCAGGTGTATATCAGTATGTAGTGTCTCTACTTTAAAGAGTCCTCTCCTGCTGATGTTCAGGTGTATATCAGTATGTAGTGTCTCTACTTTAAAGAGTCCTCTCCTGCTGATGTTCAGGTGTATATCAGTATAATAGTGTCTCTACTTTAAGAGTCCTCTCCTGCTGATGTTCAGGTGTATATCAGTATGTAGTGTCTCTACTTTAAAGAGTCCTCTCCTGCTGATGTTCAGGTGTATATCAGTATATAGTGTCTCTACTTTAAAGAGTCCTCTCCTGCCTGATGTTCAGGTGGAAATACAGATATAGGGTCTTCTACTTTAAAAAGAGTCCTCTCCTGCTGATGTGCAGGTGTATATCAGTATGTAGTGTCTCTCCTTTAAATGAGTCCTCTCCTGCCTGAATGATTCAGAGTGGGATATCGAGTAATGTAGTGTCTCTACTTTAAAGGTCCCTCTCCTGCTGATGTTCATGGGTGTATATCAGTATGTAGTGTCTCTACTTTAAATGAGTCCTCTCCTCTCTCACTGGCTGATTGTTCAGGGTTTATATCAGTATGTAGTGTCGCTTCTACTTTAAAGAGGTCCTCTCCTGCTGATGTTCGGTGTATATCAGTATGTAGTGTCTCTACTTTAAAGAGTCCTCTCCTGCTGATGTTCAGGTGTATATCGTATGTAGTGTCTCTACTTTAAAGAGTCCTCTCCTGCTGATTGTTCAGGTGTATATCAGTATGTAGTTAGTTCTCTTCCTTTAAAGAGTCATCTCCTGCCTGATGTTCAGGTGTATATCAGTATGGTAGTTGTCTCTACTTTAAAGAGAGTTCCTCTCTCTGCTGATGTTCAGGTGTATATCAGTATGTAGTGTCTCTACTTTAAAGAGTCCTCTCCTGCTGATGTTCAGGTGTATATCAGTATGTAGTGTCTCTACTTTAAAAGAGTCCTCTCCTGCTGATGTTCAGGTGTATATCAGTATGTAGTGTCTCTACTTTAAAGAGTCCTCTCCTGCTGATGTTCAGGTGTATATCAGTAATGTAGTGTCCTCTACTTTAAAGAGTCCTCTCCTGCTGATGTTCAGTGTATATCAGTATGTAGTGTCTCTACTTTAAAGAGTCCTCTCCTGCTGATGTTCAGGTGTATATCAGTATGTAGTGTCTCTACTTTAAAGAGTCCTCTCCTGCTGATGTTCAGGTGTATATCAGTATGTAGTGTCTCTACTTTAAAGAGTCCTCTCCTGCTGATGTTCAGGTGTATATCAGTATGTAGTGTCTCTACTTTAAAGAGTCCTCTCCTGCTGATGTTCAGGTGTATATCAGTATGTAGTGTCTCTACTTTAAAGAGTCCTCTCCTGCTGATGTTCAGGTGTATATCAGTATGTAGTGTCTCTACTTTAAAGAGTCCTCTCCTGCTGATGTTCAGGTGTAATATCAGTATGTAGTGTCTCTACTTTAAAGAGTCCTCTCCTGCTGATGTTCAGGTGTATATCAGTATGTAGTGTCTCTACTTTAAAGAGTCCTCTCCTGCTGATGTTCAGGTGTATATCAGTATGTAGTGTCTCTACTTTAAAGAGTCCTCTCCTGCTGATGTTCAGGTGTATATCAGTATGTAGTGTCTCTACTTTAAAGAGTCCTCTCCTGCTGATGTTCAGGTGTATATCAGTATATAGTGTCTCTACTTTAAAGAGTCCTCTCCTGCTGATGTTCAGGTGTATATCAGTATCGTAGTGTCTCTACTTTAAAGAGTCCTCTCCTGCTGATGTTCAGGTGTATATCAGTATGTAGTGTCTCTACTTTAAAGAGTCCTCTCCTGCTGATGTTCAGGTGTATATCAGTATGTAGTGTCTCTACTTTAAAGAGTCCTCTCCTGCTGATGTTCAGGTGTATATCAGTTATGTAGTGTCTCTACTTTAAAGAGTCCTCTCCTGCTGATTTCAGGTGTATATCAGTATGTAGTGTCTCTACTTTAAAGAGTCCTCTCCTGCTGATGTTCAGGTGTATATCAGTATGTAGTGTCTCTACTTTAAAGAGTCCTCTCCTGCTGATGTTCAGGTGTATATCAGTATATAGTGTCTCTACTTTAAAGAGTCCTCTCCTGCTGATGTTCAGGTGTTATCAGTAGTAGTGTCTCTACTTTAAAGAGTCCTCTCCTGCTGATGTTCAGGTGTATATCAGTATGTAGTGTCTCTACTTTAAAGAGTCCTCTCCTGCTGATGTTCAGGTGTATTATCAGTATGTAGTGTCTCTACTTTAAAGAGTCCTCTCCTGCTGATGTTCAGTGTATATCAGTATGTAGTGTCTCTACTTTAAAGAGTCCTCTCCTGCTGATGTTCAGGTGTATAACGTATGTAGTGTCTCTACTTTAAAGAGTCCTCTCCTGCTGATGTTCAGGTGTATATCAGTATGTAGTGTCTCTACTTTAAAGAGTCCTCTCCTGCTGATGTTCAGGTGTATATCAGTATGTAGTGTCTCTACTTTAAAGAGTCCTCTCCTGCTGATGTTCAGGTGTATATCAGTATGTAGTCTCTACTTTAAAGAGTCCTCTCCTGCTGATGTCAGGTGTATATCAGTATAGTGTCTCTACTTTAAAGAGTCCTCTCCTGCTGATGTTCAGGTGTATATCAGTAGTAGTGTCTCTACTTTAAAGAGTCCTCTCCTGCTGATGTTTCAGGTGTATATCAGTATGTAGTGTCTCTACTTTAAAGAGTCCTCTCCTGCTGATGTTCAGGTGTATATCAGTATGTAGTGTCTCTACTTTAAAGAGTCCTCTCCTGCTGATGTTCAGGTGTATATCAGTATGTAGTGTCTCTACTTTAAAGAGTCCTCTCCTGCTGATGTTCAGGTGTATATCAGTATGTAGTGTCTCTACTTTAAGAGTCCTCTCCTGCTGATGTTCAGGTGTATATCAGTATATAGTGTCTCTACTTTAAAGAGTCCTCTCCTGCTGATGTTCAGGTGTATATCAGTATATAGTGTCTCTACTTTAAAGAGTCCTCTCCTGCTGATGTTCAGGTGTTATCAGTACGTAGTGTCTCTACTTAAAGAGTCCTCTCCTGCTGATGTTCAGGTGTATATCAGTATGTAGTGTCTCTACTTTAAAGAGTCCTCTCCTGCTGATGTTCAGGTGTATATCAGTATGTAGTGCTCTACTTTAAAGAGTCCTCTCCTGCTGATGTTCAGGTGTATATCAGTATGTAGTGTCTCTACTTTAAAGAGTCCTCTCCTGCTGATGTTCAGGTGTATATCAGTATGTAGTGTCTCTACTTTAAAGAGTCTCTCCTGCTGATGTTCAGGTGTATATCAGTATGTAGTGTCTCTACTTTAAAGAGTCCTCTCCTGCTGATGTTCAGGTGTATACAGTATGTAGTGTCTCTACTTTAAAGAGTCCTCTCCTGCTGATGTTCAGGTGTATATCGTAACGTAGTGTCTCTACTTTAAAGAGTCCTCTCCTGCTGATGTTCAGGTGTATATCAGTATGTAGTGTCTCTACTTTAAAGAGTCCTCTCCTGCTGATGTTCAGGTGTATATCAGTATGTAGTGTCTCTACTTTAAAGAGTCCTCTCCTGCTGATGTTCAGGTGTATATCAGTATGTAGTGTCTCTACTTTAAAGAGTCCTCTCCTGCTGATGTTCAGGTGTATATCAGTATGTAGTGTCTCTACTTTAAAGAGTCCTCTCCTGCTGATGTTCAGGTGTATATCAGTAGTATGTCTCTACTTTAAAGAGTCCTCCCTGCTGATGTTCAGGTGTATATCAGTAGCCTATGTAGTGTCTCTACTTTAAAGAGTGCTCTCCTGTGATGTTCAGGTGTATATCAGTATATAGTCTCTACTTTAAAGAGTCCTCTCCTGCTGATGTTCAGGTGTATATCAGTATATAGTGTCTCTACTTTAAAGAGTCTCTCCTCTGATGTTCAGGTGTATATCAGTACGTAGTGTCTCTACTTTAAAGAGTCCTCTCCTGCTGATGTTTCAGGTGTATATCAGTATGTAGTGTCTCTACTTTAAGAGTCCTCTCCTGCTGATGTTCAGGTGTATATCAGTATGTAGTGTCTCTACTTAAAGAGTCCTCTCCTGCTGATGTTCAGGTGTATATCAGTATGTAGTGTCTCTACTTTAAAGAGTCCTCTCTGCTGATGTTCAGGTGTTATCAGTATGTAGTGTCTCTACTTTAAAGAGTCCTCTCCTGCTGATGTTCAGGTGTATATCAGTATGTAGTGTCTCTACTTTAAAGAGTCCTCTCCTGCTGATGTTCAGGTGTATATCAGTATGTGTGTCTCTACTTTAAAGAGTCCTCTCCTGCTGATGTTCAGGTGTATATCGTATGTAGTGTCTCTACTTTAAAGAGTCCTCTCCTGCTGATGTTCAGGTATATCAGTATGTAGTGTCTCTACTTTAAAGAGTCCTCTCCTGCTGATGTTCAGGTGTATATCAGTATGTAGTGTCTCTACTTTAAAGAGTCCTCTCCTGCTGATGTTCAGGTGTATATCAGTATGTAGTGTCTCTACTTTAAAGAGTCCTCTCCTGCTGATGTTCAGGTGTATATCAGTATGTAGTGTCTCTACTTTAAAGAGTCCTCTCCTGCTGATGTTCAGGTGTATATCAGTATGTAGTGCTCTACTTTAAAGAGTCCTCTCCTGCTGATGTTCAGG
>NW_022990356.1:0-57895 GCF_902827175.1 Gymnodraco acuticeps | reverse complement strand
TGGGCAGAAGCGTTGGAAGATTTTGTAACGCTGCTGTGTGGACGGGCCGTAAGTAAACGCTACGCATGTTTCATCAAGTTGGTGAAGATTGTGTTTTGGTGCATTTTTGTATTTGCATCGTATCTGAATCTGCAGAACGTTTCTCACAACCTAAGTGTTTTGGTTTTCGTCGTAGCACATTTGCACCTTTCTAACACCGTAAAACTGTCTAATGAAGAATACTTTGTTGTTGTTGTTGTTGTTGTTGTTATGGGCCACTGGCAATACATATTAAATGTAAATACGATTTAATTTGTGCCACATTGTATGATTTCTTTGTGCTCGTTCATGATACCGGTGAGAATACAATCTGCGGAGGACTTTATTTGTTTCTTTTCCTCTGAAGAAAGATATATAAAAAAATGAACGTGCTCTTTCCTGTGCACTGTGAGGCGGGAGCAAAGACTCGACACATCAGGGTCTCTGACTGACTGTAGCCTACTTTGATCCTCTGCAGATGAATAACTGTGACTTTGCACCATGAATAGTATATTATTTTGAATGTAATCTAGAAGGGTCGGGACCTTTTTTGAATGTAATCTATCTCGAGGTGTGTGTGTGGGGGGGGGGGGGGGGGGAGGGGGGGGGGGGGTGTTAATGATTTTTTTGTAAATATATGGTAAATGAAAAAAAAAACGATTACGACAAGTTTTCATTCCTGTGCAGATAACAGATTTTACTTACTGTGTGAATACAAAGAGTGTGTGTGTGTGTGTGTGTGTGTGTGTGTGTGTGTGTGTGTGTGTGTGTGTGTGTGTGTGTGTGTGTGTGTGTGTGTGTGCAAGGATGTGTGTGTGCGCAAGGATGTGTGTGTGTGTGTGTGTGTGTGTGTGTGTGTGTGTGTGTGTGTGTGTGTGTGTGTGTGTGTGTGTGTGTGCTCTCCTGGCAGATTTAATCCTGCTTTAATCAGCCAGTTCTATCAATCAAATTCAATGCTTTGTGCATCATGTGAGTAGCTTATCCACAATTAATGGAAATGTTCCTTGTGATACTGTGCATTTAATAAAGGTGGTATGTCTTACAATAGGTCCGTGTCCTTACCGTTATTTATTACGTCCATTTAGAGTTAGGGAGGACGACTTTAAGCCCGTTTGGAAATGGAAACTAACATATCTTTAATACATACACGAAAGGATTAGTTTGATATTTAGGGAATTAAGCTTATTCACTTTTCCATTGTTTAATAAGAAGGTTGATATCTATGGAGGACTAAAGCTGCCATTACAACAATACATACTGTATATGACACACACACACACACACACACACACAGATACACACACACACACACACACACACACACACACAGACAGATAGACAGATAGACACACACAGACAGATAGACACACACACACACACAGACAGATAGATACACACACACACACACACATACACACACAGACAGATAAACACACACACACACACACACACACACACACACACACAGGTAGACACAGACAGATAGACACACACACCCACACAGACACACACACACAGACACACACACACACACACACACACACACACACACACACACACACACAGGTAGACACAGACAGATAGACACCCACACAGATACACACACACACACACACACACACACACACACACACAGATAGACACCCACACAGATAGATAGACACACACACACACACACACACACAGATAGACACACGCACACACATATAGACACCCATACACACACACACACACACACACACAAACACACACACACACAGACAGATACACACATACACACACACGCACAGGTAGACACAGACAGATAGACACCCACACACACACACACACACACACACACACACACACACACACACACACACACACAGGTAGACACAGACAGATAGACACCCACACACACACACACACACACACACACACACACAGGTAGACACACACACACACACACACACACACAGATAGACACACACACACACAGACAGATAGACACAGACAGATAGACACACAGATAGACACCCACAAACACCCACACAGATAGACACACACACACACACACACACACACACACACACACACACACACACACACACACACACACACACACACACATATATATAACTCAAATAAATAAAGGAAATATTAAAGAAGAAACTGTAGAAATAAAAGCCAAATTGTCAAATAAATATTTAGGTTTTTTAGAATATAACTCATTGTTTGTTTTTTTAAGATTATTTATTTTCTTGGTTAATTTTTTTCCCAATTTATTTGGTTCTGTCTTTTGTTGTTGCTATTTACTAATTACATTTTAACAACAAATTGAATTAAATATTTGATTTATATTCCATAAACTTGGAGATGGATCTTGTGCATCTTATGTCTTCCTCTTTTTTGGCAGCGAACCATTTTGCAGGATTTCACTGAGCATGCAATCGGAGGAATGATTGATTTGGTTTATAAAACCAGCGGAGCAAAGACCTCCAAACTCTTCATTGATGGGAGTAATGTATCCCTGGATAATGTGTGTGTGTTAACGTGTGAGCAACACACACACACACACACACAAAATAACCAACGTGCGTCAGGAAAGGAATCCCAGCGGCACCATTTGATTCTAACAATAAATATTGAGGAGGGACAAAGACAGCTGTCACACACACACACACACACACACACACACACACACACACACACACACACACACACACACACACACACACACACACACACACACACACACACACACACACACACACAGGTAGACACAGACAGATAGACACACATATAGACACCCACACAGATACACACACACACACACACACACACACACACACACACACAGGTAGACACAGACAGATAGACACACATATAGACACCCACACAGATACACACACACACACACACACACACACACACACACACACACACACACACACACACACACACACACACACCCACACAGATAGACACCCACACAGATAGACACACACACACACACACACACACACACACACACACACACACACACACACACACACAGACAGACAGACAGACAGACAGACACAGATAGACACACACAGATAGACACACACACACACACACACACACACACACACAGACAGACAGACAAACACAGATAGACACACACACAGGTAGACACAGACAGATAGACACACATATAGACACACACACACACACACACACACAGATAGACACACACACACACACACACACCCACACAGATAGACACCCACACAGATAGACACACACACACACACACACACACACACACACACACACACACACACACACACACACACAGACAGACAGACAGACAGACAGACAGACAGACAGACAGACAGACAGACAGACAGACAGACAGACAAACACAGATAGACACACACACACACACACACACACACACACAGACAGACAGACAGACAGACAGACAGACAGACAGACAGACAGACAGACAGACAGACAAACACAGATAGACACACACACACACACACACACACACACACACACACACACAGATAGACACACACACACACACCCACACAGATAGACACCCACACAGATAGACACACACACACACACACACACACACACACACACACACACACACACACACACACACACACAGACAGACAGACAGACAGACAGACAGACAGACAAACACAGATAGACACACACAGATATACACACACACACACACACACACACACACAGACAGACAAACACAGATAGACACACACACACACACACACACACACACACACACACACACAGACAGACAAACACAGAAAGACACACACACACACAGCGTATATTGTGCAAAAGTGTGTTGTTTTTATGATTTCTTAACTCTGTAAAGTGTCCTTGACTTTCTAGAAAACCGCTCTATAAATAAAATGCATTATTATTATTATGTGTGTGTGTATTTATTTAGTAATATATTAAGGGGTGAAATAAGTACTCAACTAAGTAGTACAATGCTCAATATGCAGGAAGAAGTATTATAAGCATATAATGTACTTTAATGTACATATTGGGAATAATATATAAATAAAATTGTATTGGATTAAATTCATAAAAACATGAATGTATTTTGGGATTGATTGTTGCACCTGGTCAGGGTTAGGCTCATTTTAATTAAAGGTGGGGTAGGTCATTCCCTTCAGCAACACTTTTTGTTATATTCCATGGAATGCTCTTAACATCCCGATAGCAATGAATACATTTAATGCTTTGACAATAAATACATACAAAAACATCATCTGTGGAAGCCGTGGCGCTGTAAAGAGCACGACCAATCATCTGAGCCGGCTAAAGTAACTGGATGGCCTACCTGCCTGTCAGCCTTCCATCTGTGCACAAACTTATCTCGTGCCCTCATTGGTCTTGTGCGCGTTCGTGTGTGTTGGGGGAGGGGCTCTGTGAGGAAGTCTGAAGGAAGGGGCAGATTTTTCCCGGTTGTGTATTTTCAAATTCGAGCGCACTCGAGCTGGTTTCTCCATTCGTACCTACCCTACCTTTAAGTTATAAACATTTTATGGTTATAAATGTATGTATAATTATGTATTTATTTGGTCAGGGAACCAATAAAGCCTTATCAATAATACATTACATTTAATTATTTTATTCGGTATTTTTAATCAGAACATGCAAACTGCTAAAAAAAAGTATTCTCGTATTGTGTCACGTAAAGTGTGAAATTAACTCGTAACTTCAGTTCAATTTAATGGAGTAAAAAGTAACAAATATGCAGTTAAAGGTGGGGTAGGTAAGTTTCAGAAACCGGCTCGAGTGCACTAAAATTTGAAAGGACACAGCCGAAAAGAATCCGCCCCTTCCTTCAGACTTCCAGAGCACCTCCTCCAACACACATGAACGCGCAATGCACGCCCAATTACGGCACGAGATCCGGCTAAAAGGATTGGACGGCTTCCACAGATGACATTTTTTTATGGATTTTTTGTCAAAAATGCATTGCTATCGCGATGTTAAGAGCATTCCATGGAATATAACAAAAAGCGTATCTCGAGCCGGTTTCTCAAACTTACCCACCTTTAAATGACCTTAATTAATGTTTGATTGATTGATTGAAAAGTTTATTAACAGCTTGTATATTGGGTACAGTACAGTACAGCTCAAACCATACAATTGTTAAGGGGATGCAGACCAGAGAAAGACTTTCGTCTTGTTTACATCAGGGTCCCCCATTTCCAATTCATCATATCATTTAAGACATATAAGACATATTTGACATACAGATGGCTTATTTACAATTTACATACAGGTGGTTTTTTACATACAGATTGCTTGTTTACAATTTTCATTTTAGATTTCGTTCTAATACATCCTAACCGGACATTTAAGACATACCAAGTCTACAGATATACAGTTAGTAACAGAGTCTAAAATGCGAGTATATACATAGATGGGGGGGGGGGGGAAGCTGTCCATTGAACGACAGGTTAAGATTTGTACCATTACCGGGGCCAGTTTTGCAATGCTCTCCCCCGAAGGTGCTCTTTAAGAGAGGTTTTGAAGGTAAGTATAGTTTTACTTTCCTTTACAGTTGTGGGAAGAGCGTTCCACCTTGATGTGGCATCATTGCGAAACGTGTATTCCCCCTTTTTTGTGCCAAATCTGGGTTTCACATGATTTGTGGAGCTCCCTCTGGTGTTATGATCATGGTATTCCTTGTTCACTGTTCTGGCTGACAGAAACACACACTTATAGACAAACAAATGTTTAAGCCACATGGTATTTAACTCACCTTCATGTACTGCAGACGTGTTTCTTCAGTCCTCATCTTCAACATCAGAGGAGGAGTCTTCATCATCATATTTAGGGCACTTCTTTCTTCAGGAATCTCCTCAATAAATTATATTTTAATAACCCCCCCTCGTTTCTCTTCAACATTACAGTGTAATAGACTTTTTTTGTTATCCTTTTCTGCCTGGATAAGACTGATTTGATATCATTTTGTATTAAATATTTATAAATGTTGTGTTTTTTGCTTTGACTGAACCTAAAATAAATCTATTTCCGATGCAGATTCTTTAAATAAGAGAAAAAAAACTCTTCCTTTTCACAGCATTAACATAAACACTCCACGTTAACCATTTAGCAAGTATATACTGACATGTTTGAAAGGCTCTGATTTGTTTAACAAAAGTTACATTTATTGAACCATATTTTCATTCAATATGTTCTCCAGTCAGCAAAGTAGGCATAGTTGCTGGGAATATACAAAAATAAACTAATAGCTACTTACAACTTACACAAATTACAGTTTTATACAATTTATTCAATGTGTTAATACTTAGAGTCCTCTCCTGCTACTGTTCAGGTGTATATCAGTATGTATTGTCTCTACTTTAAAGAGTCCTCTCCTGCTGATGTTCAGGTGTATATCAGTATGTAGTGTCTCTACTTTAAAGAGTCCTCTCCTGATGATGTTCAGGTGTATATCAGTATGTAGTGTCTCTACTTTAAAGAGTCCTCTCCTGCTGATGTTCAGGTGTATATCAGTATGTAGTGTCTCTACTTTAAAGAGTCCTCTCCTGCTGATGTTCAGGTGTATATCAGTATGTATTGTCTCTACTTTAAAGAGTCCTCTCCTGCTGATGTTCAGGTGTATATCAGTATGTAGTGTCTCTACTTTAAAGAGTCCTCTCCTGATGATGTTCAGGTGTATATCAGTATGTAGTGTCTCTACTTTAAAGAGTCCTCTCCTGCTGATGTTCAGGTGTATATCAGTATGTAGTGTCTCTACTTTAAAGAGTCCTCTCCTGCTGATGTTCAGGTGTATATCAGTATGTAGTGTCTCTACTTTAAAGAGTCCTCTCCTGCTGATGTTCAGGTGTATATCAGTATGTAGTGTCTATACTTTAAAGAGTCCTCTCCTGCTGATGTTCAGGTGTATATCAGTATGTAGTGTCTCTACTTTAAAGAGTCCTCTCCTGCTGATGTTCAGGTGTATATCAGTATGTAGTGTCTCTACTTTAAAGAGTCCTCTCCTGCTGATGTTCAGGTGTATATCAGTATGTAGTGTCTCTACTTTAAAGAGTCCTCTCCTGCTGATGTTCAGGTGTATATCAGTATGTAGTGTCTCTACTTTAAAGAGTCCTCTCCTCTGATGTTCAGGTGTATATCAGTATGTAGTGTCTCTACTTTAAAGAGTCCTCTCCTGCTGATGTTAAGGTGTATATTAGTATCTAGTGTCTCTACTTTAAAGAGTCCTCTCCTGCTGATGTTCAGGTGTATATCAGTATGTAGTGTCTCTACTTTAAAGAGTCCTCTCCTGCTGATGTTCAGGTGTATATTAGTATGTAGTGTCTCTACTTTAAAGAGTCCTCTCCTGCTGATGTTCAGGTGTATATCAGTATGTATTGTCTCTACTTTAAAGAGTCCTCTCCTGCTGATGTTCAGGTGTATATCAGTATGTAGTGTCTCTACTTTAAAGAGTCCTCTCCTGCTGATGTTCAGGTGTATATCAGTATGTAGTGTCTCTACTTTAAAGAGTTCTCTCCTGCTGATGTTCAGGTGTATATCAGTATGAAGTGTCTCTACTTTAAAGAGTCCTCTCCTGCTGATGTTCAGGTGTATATCAGTATGTATTGTCTCTACTTTAAAGAGTCCTCTCCTGCTGATGTTCAGGTGTATATCAGTATGTAGTGTCTCTACTTTAAAGAGTCCTCTCCTGCTGATGTTCAGGTGTATATCAGTATGTAGTGTCTCTACTTTAAAGAGTCCTCTCCTGCTGATGTTCAGGTGTATATCAGTATGTAGTGTCTCTACTTTAAAGAGTCCTCTCCTGCTGATGTTCAGGTGTATATCAGTATGTAGTGCCTCTACTTTAAAGAGTCCTCTCCTGCTGATGTTCAGGTGTATATCAGTATGTAGTGTCTCTACTTTAAAGAGTTCTCTCCTGCTGATGTTCAGGTGTATATCAGTATGAAGTGTCTCTACTTTAAAGAGTCCTCTCCTGCTGATGTTCAGGTGTATATCAGTATGTAGTGTCTCTACTTTAAAGAGTCCTCTCCTGCTGATGTTCAGGTGTATATCAGTATGTAGTGTCTCTACTTTAAAGAGTCCTCTCCTGCTGATGTTCAGATGTATATCAGTATGTAGTGTCTCTACTTTAAAGAGTCCTCTCCTGCTGATGTTCAGGTGTATATCAGTATGCCTATGCTGCAGCACCTCTTTTCACCCTCTGTCTGAAACCAGAGCCCAATCTGCTCTGATTAGCTAGCAAGCCGGCTCTGTTGTGATTGGTCAACCTCTTAGAGATGTCCCGCCCCCTTAGCCTATCACGTACAATGCGGGACTTTGTGATTTTGGCCTTTTCAGACCATTGACATGCACAAAAACTTATATAAAACACTAGAGGAGAGTTCCAACACATTATTATTAAATTGAGCCGGATAAACACAAACATCTTTGAAATCAACACAAGGTGCAAAAGTGTGACGGCGTCTTGGTTTCATCAAAAGCTGTGCGCAATTTATATTTATTGTATTCTAAATTGACATTAAAAAAACAAAAAAAGGATCTGCCCATGTCTTTATGAAAGTTAACGCACAAATTCAATAAACATCTCGCTGTAATTCTTACATAGAGGGTAAAAGTATAGGCATGATTCACATCGAGGCTCAGAGGGAGAATCAGAAAACGGAATAAATATAGAAAGTGAGAATGCCTCGTTAACAAAAACAAAACGTGTAAAGCATCGTCCGACCATCAGCAGAGTGAACGCCTGAAGCTCGTCCCAACGCCCTCCTCTTCACATTAAAACAAGAGAGTTACATTGTCTGTCACTTTCCGATACTTAACTGTGTTTAAAATTTAAAAAGCTTAGGGGATACTTAACGACCGGGCCATTAAAAGTCATGCACGCTGCAAATAACTGCATGCAGTAGTTATGGTAACCCATCCAAGCACTTTTTATTAATAGTCATGAACACACACAGCAGCGTCATCAGAGGCGGCGACGCCCTCTAGACTTTTGTGGAGTATTTATATACGGAGAGCCGTTTGCATGTCACAGGAAGTGCCTGTAACATTTACCTGATAACGAAAAAACAAATGTGGATTGATTATCAACTTCATATATATATAGATATTTATATATTTCTCTTCTCTCGCTCGCTCACATGTATCCCACTTGCTCTCATTTATTTTTTGCTTACAATGTAACAAAAATGGTGACAGGCCTGAAATTACAATCACCAGAAACAAACTCAGAGGAGGAAGAGGAGGAGGAAGAGGAAGGTGGGGGGGGGGGGACTGCTGCTGATTGGCTGCCCATCACTGACAGAAGCAGCAGGGAGGACACAGTCTGCTCGGTGCTCGGACATCAAAGAGGCGGCGGCGGAGGCTCTTTCCCCGAAAAGCTGCTCTCTCGGAGCTGGAGGTTTTCCAGCGCCACGTCTAAAGGCATGATGTCGACGCAGCCCATCGCGCCGAAGCTGGCGAAGTCCCGCCGCTCGTCTTCGTCGGAGGAAGAGCTCTCCTCGTGCATCAGCGTGGACAGAAGCAGCTCCTGGACGAACAGGCTGCGGTCGGCGCGCTCGCCCTCCAGGAACTGACGCTCCGCCTCCGACATCTTAGGCTCGTTCAACCTGGAGGAGGAGAGAGAGAGAGACAAGCACGAGAACCCTTTAGTTAAGATGCTTCCTATTCCAGGTCCCCTATTATACTGTTCTTCATCAATATATCACAGGTCTCAGATATATACAGAGCCTGTCTCTGATTGGCTGAAACACCAAACAGATCATTGCAGCATTACCCATAATCCCCTCTGTTTCAGCCCTGTTTCCAAAGTGCTGATTCTCTGTCTGTTACTTTAGATGAAAATAAGGAGCCCCTCCCCACGCCCCTCTGAGAGACATTTGGTTACAAAGAACTCAATGGTGCTCTAGGAGGAGATTCAGGTGATAAGGAGGGGGGGGGGGGGGGGTTACCTTGGTTGCTGATTGGCTAATGGTGGTCAAAATCTGATCAGCTCATTTTCAGACAGGTTTTTATAGAAATGGATCAAAAAGAGAGAGAATCTTTGTTCCTGAAAACTTTCAGAGTCTCTTTCCACAGAGGGGACACATGTTGATGTAGAAGAGACATGAAGAAGAGGGGACACATGTTGATGTAGAAGAGACATGAAGAAGAGGGGACACATGTTGATGTAGAAGAGACATGAAGAAGAGGGGACACATGTTGATGAAGAAGAGACATGAAGAAGAGGGGACACATGTTGATGTAGAAGAGACATGAAGAAGAGGGGACACATGTTGATGTAGAAGAGACATGAAGAAGAGGGGACACATGTTGATGTAGAAGAGACATGAAGAAGAGGGGGACCACATGTTGATGTGGAAGAGACATGAAGAAGAGGGGACACATGTTGATGTAGAAGAGACATGAAGAAGAGGGGACACATGTTGATGTAGAAGAGACATGAAGAAGAGGGGACACATGTTGATGTTGAAGAGACATGAAGAAGAGGGGACACATGTTGATGTAGAAGAGACATGAAGAAGAGGGGACACATGTTGATGTAGAAGAGACATGAAGAAGAGGGGACACATGTTGATGTAGAAGAGACATGGAGAAGAGGGGACACATGTTAATGTAGAAGAGACATGAAGAAGAGGGGACACATGTTGATGTAGAAGAGACATGGAGAAGAGGGGACACATGTTAATGTAGAAGAGACATGAAGAAGAGGGGACACATGTTGATGTAGAAGAGACATGAAGAAGAGGGGACACATGTTGATGTAGAAGAGACATGAAGAAGAGGGGACACATGTTGATGTAGAAGAGACATGAAGAAGAGGGGACACAGGTTGATGTAGAAGAGACATGAAGAAGAGGGGACACATGTTGATGTAGAAGAGACATGAAGAAGAGGGGACACATGTTGATGTAGAAGAGACATGAAGAAGAGGGGACACATGTTGATGTAGAAGAGACATGGAGAAGAGGGGACACATGTTGATGTAGAAGAGACATGAAGAGGAGGGGACACATGTTGATGTAGAAGAGACATGAAGAAGAGGGGACACATGTTGATGTAGAAGAGACATGAAGAAGAGGGGACACATGTTGATTTAGAAGAGACATGAAGAAGAGGGGACACATGTTGATGTAGAAGAGACATGAAGAAGAGGGGACACATGTTGATGTAGAAGAGACATGAAGAAGAGGGGACACATGTTGATGTAGAAGAGACATGAAGAAGAGGGGACACATGTTGATGTAGAAGAGACATGAAAGAAGAGGGGACACATGTTGATGTAGAAGAGACATGAAGAAGAGGGGACACATGTTGATGTAGAAGAGACATGAAGAAGAGGGGACACATGTTGATGTAGAAGAGACATGAAGAAGAGAGGACACATGTTGATGTAGAAGAGACATGAAGAAGAGGGGACACATGTTGATGTAGAAGAGACATGAAGAAGAGGGGACACATGTTGATGTAGAAGAGACATGAAGAAGAGGGGACACATGTTGATGTAGAAGAGACATGAAGAAGAGGGGACACATGTTGATGTAGAAGAGACATGAAGAAGAGGGGACACATGTTAATGTAGAAGAGACATGGAGAAGAGGATTTTGCACAATAGGAGACCTTTAAGATTTTCATTGATGTACGAATGACAATAAAAGCCTTGAATCTTGAATGGAAGCCACACTGAAGTCTCTCACCGTGCTAATAGGAACTGGGAGCTGTGATTGGAGGAGGGGTTGTTCTCCCCCCCGGCGGCGGCGGCAGAGTTGGAGGAGTTGGTGTTCGGGGGGGGGATGGCGGTGCCGGGGTTTCCGGGGTTGTTTCCTCGTCGTGTGGCGTGGCGTCCCGTCTCCACTTGTTGCCGCGCAGCCTGAGCCTGCTGCCTCTCGAGCTGGAGCTGCATCTGGAGCTGCTGCAGCTGAGAGGCCGAGGGGCCGGACGAGTTGATCTGCCCCCCCGCTGCACGCCGCACGCCTGACAGCTGGGACAACAACTCTGCAGGAACAACAAACACGAGTCAGGGCTTTAAAGACAACACTGTAGATACCTGTGGAAGGTGTCACACTATAATGTATTAGGCTAATACACGAACACATGTGAACCAGCAATAGATTAAACTCTGAGACCCTCACCTGCGATGGGGTCCATTGCCTCTCTGTTGCTGGGGGTGTAGGTGGAGCTCTGTGACGCCGAGGATGACAGCCCCCCCGTGGAGCCGCTAGTAAAGTGCATATTTGTCCGTCGTGCTCGTGGCCCCCCCAGCCCTCTTCCGGGGTGAAACATCCTGCGAACATGCCGCACGCTGCTGGACTCGTCGTGGAGAGCAGCGTTAAGGGGGAACAACTGAATGTCCTCTTCCAACATGAGAGTAACGTGATAACAAAGGTATCCCAACTGTAGCTGTGAACATGAGGGATGTGTGATGACCTAGAAGAGCATCAGGACTGTTTGAGGCAGATGATAGCTATGTGATTAACATGATGATTCAGCCTCGATGGAGAGAGACATATGTGACCTGCTCTATCGAAATCAGTCGCATTGACCCGAAGACACATTTTGAGTTATACACACGGCTGGAAAGAGGAGATTCCTAGCTTTCTAATGATATCAGGATTGTTGTTGTTCTCCAAATATTAAGCGAAATATGTGACATTATATAATGACTGTCAGAGTCTTCATGTTGAGAAACAGGCCTTCAAAGTTTCCTCTTCTCTGGAATCCATCGATCTGATTGGTTATTAGCAAATGATCAAAATATTACGGAGGGAAGATATTTTCGTTTGGATCACTGGTCTGGGGGAAGCTCGCGAGTGTGTGTGTGTGTGTGTGTGTGTGTGTGTGTGTTTGTGTTCGTTTCCCGGGGAAACCCCTCAGGAGAAACACCGGCTGTAGTTATGCCTGCTGTGACGTCATGTTACTCCGTTCTCCGCTTGTAATTATGCCGAAGCTTCAAAGCTGTATTTATCATCTGAATTTTCCGAAACAAGTTTAATATTCTGAAAGCCAAGACTTTGTTTATTTGAAACCAGATGAAAACAAACTGTAACGGACCCTGCCGTGTTATCAATGATTACAAGCTTCAAGAATGTATTTATCGTGTGAGTTTGGAAATAAAAGTTTCATATTCTGAAAGCCAAGACTTTGTTTGTTTAAAATCAAACCCCGAAAAAATAGTTTTTTTACGCAAATCCACGTTTATTTTGAAATGAGCCGTTGAGACTTCGACTGATTTCGATAGAGCGGGTCACATATGACAAGCATGCTCATTTCTGACGTGGAGCTAATCTGAAGTAAACATTGAATACTGCTTTCTAGTCCTCCATCTTGTGACTGTGTAACTCCCTCTCTTGGATATCAGCATGTGAAGGACACTGTTTGAGATGTTGAGTAAAAAGTCAGGATTTTGAGAAAAACGACAGAATTTTGAGATTTTGAGAGAAAATACAGAATTTTGATAAAAAGTCCACATTTTGAGATTTTCTGAAAAAATACAGGATTTTGAGAAAAAGTCAGAATCTTGAGAAAAAGTCAGAATTTTGAGATTTCCCGAAAAAAGCCAACATTTGGAGAAAAAAACTCAAGTGTTTTGTTCATGACAGGATGTATGATTACATAGAAGAACCGGTACTCCTCCATCTTGTGACTGTGTAACTCCCTCTCTTGGATAACAGCATGTGAAGGACGCTGTTCAGGAACTAGTTGATGCTCTGTATGTGATGACTACTTCCATTCTGGAGAGGATCACACATACATGGATCCTGAGGTTGAAGATCAAGCCGGGGACCCGTGAGATTTTTCAAACACAATCAATATTTTTACGTCAGTGTTTCTGTTCGCTGGTATTTACAAGACCTAGACTTGGAAAATATGTTAATGTCTGAAAACAAAAGAGAGAAAGTGAGAGGTTGATTCTCATTTTGTTTAAAAAGATTAAACCTAGTCAAAATGTATACAGCATTCGTAAAAATGGTCACTTTAGAGCAGCTTTTGTAGCATTTCTATTTATTTCACTGTTAAATGTCTGTAAATCTTTGGGACTGTTTATTTCTAGTGTCTTAATTTGTCTTTGTCTTGTTTTTTATGCTGCTACAACGCAAACACTTCCCAAATTGGGATCAATAAAGTACTTCTTATCTATCTAGACTTGGAAAATATGTTAATCTCCGACAAATTTAAATATTTCAGGTCATAGAATTGGATAAAAATGATTTCCTTGTGCAAGATTGTATTGAAATAGAATAAATAGATTCTCTCATTGATGCCACAAGCATGCAATGAGATGCCATCGCTGTAGAGCAGTGCTTCTCAAAGTGTGATTCGCTGGTGGTCCGTGACCGCCCCCTAGTGGTCAGTGAGTATATTGGTAAAATTTCACATTTGAAATAAATACATTTAAGTTTTCCGCACTCTCGCGGGAATATCTCCGCAAGGGAGCGAGCTTAAGTTTCACTTTCGATTGAATGATATAGCCCAGCGCAACACATTCGTCACACATGTTGCCACTTCTTTGTACCATTTTCAGGCGATTTGTAATTGTTCTAAAAAAACGATGTGATTTTGGATATTTGTGGAGTTAGGTGGTCCGAGAGTGTTTTTTTATTGGTTAAGTGGACCTTGGTATGAAAACGTTTGAGAAACACTGCTGTAAAGATAGCACTGTGGTTATAGAGGGGGAAACAAACAGCCTGTGAATCCCCCATCAGTGATTCCAGCTAAATGTATCCTGATGGGGAAAAACTGTACGAGGAAAACTTCTTGATCCCCGGATTTTCAAATTTTAAAAAACTCATTTAAAATATTTGGATCAAAACAGGTCAATAGATTAGGTTCGTCTACAAATGGTTTATTATTCTGTTTTATTTTATCTCAGAATATATATGCCTTAAGCTGAGGGAAGGTTTCTGCGTTAAGAGTTACAGCCAAGTCTATTGACGAGACTTATCAATTAAAACACAAATCTAAAAGGCCTTGATGGAGGCGTGTGGCGCAGTGGATAGTGCATGGTGTTGGGATCAGAGGTTCAAACCCCACTACAGTCAGCATGTCGTTGTGTCCCTGAGACACTTCACCCCAAATTGCTCCTGTGGAGATTGTCCACAGCATTGAGTATGTAAGTCGCTTTGGATAAAAGCGTCTAACAAATAACATGTAATGTAAAAAAATTCTGTATAATAAAAACACATCATATTTGACCCGAATGTCTCCCTTCTGACCAGGACGTGGGAATCGTCCGAGAGACATTTTGCCCTGAAATGCGGCTATATGTCGACAGCAGTGCGCAGAAATACAGAAAGGATATTAAATCTCGTGGCGCTCTGTGTTCGAGTGTGAGGTGAGCTGTGAAGTCGTCTGTGACGTGGTTGGGGTCTCCGCCCGGCAACGCAGCACAAATCGGACAGATCTGAAAACAAAAAGAGACGGAGGGAAACGTTTAATTATTGAGTTAAAAGTTATTTCCCTCAACAAGATGAACGCCCGTCACACCTGAGAGCAGCTTTTGTACAAACTAAAGCTGGTTTTGTTTCTATGTATTTTATTGCTTAAAGTCCGGCCCTCGTTCGTTTAATAATTAACACACATTTTGGGAACCATCCCTCATGTTTAACCTTATATTTATTTCCAATTCTAACTCTTCAAATTTAAATTCTGAGCTACATATATCTCTTAGAGTAATTTGTAATACTGTACTGACACTTCGGTAAATCTCTTGTAAACATGTCTTAATTTAAAAATAGTGGAAGAAAAGTTGCGTCATTGTCAAAGAAAACAGTCATTATTTTATTTCAATGTCATTTCAATAAATACAAACTAAAGCACTTCACTCTCTTAACTTCTTGCACACACATTGGCAGTTTTTTAAAACTTTGGTACATATATTTAAAATGATCTAAAAAGACAAGCATTGTTTTAAATGTCCCTTATTGTCAATGAATAGGTTCCTCTCCAGCGTGCCATAGAGCGCCATCTAAAAACACATCAATGAGCTCCATTACACACACAGAGACACACACACACAGAGACACACACACACACACACACACAGAGAGACACACACACACACACACAGAGACAGAGAGACACACACACACAGAGACACACACACAGAGAGACAGAGACACACACACACACAGAGAGACACACACACACACACACACACACACACAGAGACACACACACACACACAGAGACAGAGAGACACACACACACACACAGAGAGACAGAGACACACACACACAGAGAGACACACACACACACACAGACACACACACACACACAGACAGAGAGACCCACACACACACACACATCGACACACACAGAGACAGAGACACACACACAGAGAGACCCACACACACACACACATCGACACACACAGAGACAGAGACACACACACAGAGAGACCCACACACACAGAGACAGAGACACACACAGAGAGACCCACACAGAGAGACCCACACACACACACACACACACACACACACACACACACACACACACACACACACACACACACACACACACACACACACACACACACACAC
This sequence comes from Gymnodraco acuticeps, assembly GCF_902827175.1. NCBI lineage: Eukaryota > Metazoa > Chordata > Actinopteri > Perciformes > Bathydraconidae > Gymnodraco > Gymnodraco acuticeps. Next base: position 41,315 of record NW_022990356.1, on the reverse strand, counting down.
ACACACACACACACACACACACACACACACACACACACTAAGATGCAATGATGTGGATTTCCTGCTCAACATAATTCACTTAATGAGCGGCTCTCAAATAAGAAGCTTAAGAGTTTTTCCTTCACTAAGACTTGTTTTTAGCTAACTAACATTTAGTTGACAGGCAGACCTAATCTTTTGCCGACACATTTGGACTTTGCCAATACATTCTTGAGTCTATACATACATGTCGTTTTTATAATACTGCAATATCTTTAATCACAACTGTGCAGGTTTTAAAACGCAATAAATACACGATGCAAGGAAATAAAAAACACGGAATGAAGCTGGGAATTAAAAACGTTCCCAACAGCCTGATATCTTTTTTAAAACCACCCATACGAACAAAATCCAAACTTCATTGCATCACAACAAAAGCTGTTCATCTGTGGAATAACTAACGATGAGCTCAAATAATGTGTATCTAAACTAAAACTATTATTTAGAAACCTGAATGTTCTGAGCAGGACCTGTGAACTCATGCTTGCCGTTTCTTGTCGTTCAAAGAAATGATTTGTTTAAAACCATGAATCAAATATCACGGATGACCTAATCTTTTATTTAACAATGTACGCTCGAGGGGGACCAGAAACGTTTTTAAGATTCTTCTTGCCCCTTTTGAACACGATGGAAACTATTTGAGAATTTATTTGTTTATATCTTGAACGTTTTTTTTCTCTTTCGGCGCTTTCACACAAAGTACTTTGCCGTACTTAGTTCAGGAGAACTAAAGAGCAGATCGCGTTCACACCGGAATAAGTCTCTGAGGGAGGATTGGGCAAATGAAGCCGCTGACGTCACTTCTTCTTCTTCTGCTTTGGGTTTACTGGCAGGCCGCAAACCACTTCACGAAGTATACTGCCACCCGGAGTCCCCGGCCAGAAGTCCCCGGAGTTGGGGAAGGCTTCAGTAGAAGCTGCTGGGACTCCCATGCAATGTTATTATTTGTTTATTGATTGTTATGAACCTGCCCGTGGACCACAGCTGGAAATTAGCTATAATCTGGCATATTGCATCTCTTCTCTTTGCTGAGATTAATGTTGTTGTATGCAAGGTGCTTCTATAAATAAATACTGAAGCCTTCCGAGTAAATCGCCAGAACGCCGACACCTCCTCATCTCCACCGCTCCCATGTTAATTTGTTGTATTGCCATAAGTTAGTCTCTCTGCGTAGGTGCGCGGGGCTAATGCTAATAATGCGAGCAAATAAAATGGCGGCTTTTTGGAGTTTTACGGGCGTGGTTTGCAATCCGCCCAGCCAATCAGAAATGGGAACCTTTTTCTCCCATGAAAGTCCCTGCTCTCTAGCAGGGACTGAAAGGGGGGTGGAAAGGTTCTGATGAACTAAGTTCCAGTTCCGGATCTTTTTGGTGTGAACGCACATTTTCGGAACTATACTGGGAAAAGTACTCCGGTGTGAAAGCGCTTAATGTTATAGTTATTACTATTGTTTCCAACATATTTAATAAATTCCATCCATCCATCTTCTCCCGCTTATCCGTGGTCGGGTCGCGGGGGTATCAGTTCCAGCAGAGAGCCCCAAACGTTCCTTTCCCCTCATCAACCAGCTCTAACTGGGGGATCCCAAGGCGCTCCCAGGCCAGCCAAGAGATATCCCTCCACCTGGTCCTAGGTCTACCCCTTGGTCTCTTCCCCAGGTGGCATCCTAACTAGGTGCCCGAACCACCTCAAACTGGCTCCTTTCGACGCGAAGGAGGAGCGGTTCAACTCCGAGTCCCTCCCGGATGACCGAACTTCTCACCTTATCCCTAAGGGAGACGCCAGCCACCCTGCGGAGAAAACCCATCTCGACCGCTTGTATCCGTATGTTTAATAAATTGACAAATACAAAAAATTCACGGTGTACTCACCACCTCTGTGGAAGTCTCTGCATGTTCGGAGGTGACGTGCTCCTGTAGAGACGTCTCTGTGTAGCCCATCTTCCCGCAGTAAGGACACGTGAAGGACTGGGGCTGCTCTACTGAAAAGGTGTCGCCTCCATAGTACAAGTCTGCAGGAATCAATGTTTTTTTATCAGTAATAATACTTTAATATCACTGAGAGAAGAGCCTTCAGCGTGCATTTGATCTGGATTCAGCTGACATCATTGCTGGTCCATAATATTCAGGAAAATTCCAAAGTACGTTTCAAAAGCTTAAACAACATCTCTGTATCGTAAAGTGTAATTTAACTGTGTCTGTGGGTGCGTACAACTGATAGTATTATTTTATGTTTGGCTTAATGATGGTTATAAAAAGATAAAAGCCGTCTTTTCTGTATGTTTGACTGTGTGCAGACCACAGGAAGGATAGCCAATGGGGACCTTAATAAAGAACAAAAACACAGATTACATTTTTCATGACTCTAATCATAAGGAATTGAATGCAACAGTCTTTAAAAGTGAGTGTGTGTGTGTTTCATATAACACCAGAGGTGGGAAGTAGTGGAGTACAAATACTTCGTCACTGTACTTAAGTAAATCTTTCTGTTTGGTGCGTGATCATTATTCTTTAGAGTCATTGCCTATTGATTTGAACACGATCCGTGTATCCATCACTTCCTGGTCTTCTCTAAAGAAGAGGGACCAATGGAAACGTTGTCATGTTGCCGTTGTTCAGCATGGAAACATTCATTAGCTAACAATGACATTATTGTTCTATGAATATAAAGGGAGGTCAGGTACTCTTTAAAGCAGCTGCTAGTTATGGGTACTTTTTACTGAAGTACATTTCAAAGCCTCTTTACTTTGACTTGAGGAAAGAAGTTTAGTCAGTACTTCTACTTTCACCAGAGTATTTTTAAACACGAGTATCTGTACTTCGACTTGAGTAAAGCATGTGTGTACTTCTGTACTTTACTTCTTACCATAGTCTACCCTGGTTAATATACACTGCATGGGGTGCTCTGTGGTGTGTCGGGTGGTGGTGGCTCCGCTCTCGTAGCACGACGCGCACAGGTCGTAGTCGTAGCAGATTAAACACTTGAACCGTCTTCCTCTAAAGTTCCCCTTTAAACACGCATCACAGCTCACACCTGCAGGAAAAACAACACAAGAAGGAGGAGTAGAGGGAGACACATTATGAGGAGGTGGCGGTAAAGTCACAAATTCCTTCTAACTGCAGGAATGACGGAGGTGTTTTGGAGTGGCACCAACACACAAGTGGCAGCTATGAGGAGCTATCTTAATATGCAAAGTGTTCAAAGACATCCTATAACCCCATTACGCATCTAATTAGCGGTTACAGCTTTTACTTCAGTGCATGACATTAAGGATTTTTGGAGATGGCCCTGAGCCCAATAGAGATCGCCCTGAAAAATGCGCGCGGACGAAATGACGCACGAAGGGTTTAGGGGGGCTCTCCCTAGAACATTTAGATGTTTGCAGGTCTTAGATGCTGTCTGGTTCTCTAGACTGAATTATAAGATGAACCACCACAATATTATATTGTACAATTTCATTCTTCATTCCACTTGTTTGTTCTTGTTTGTGTTTGCATGCCCTGCATAGCTATAAGAAACACTTAAGTTGTTGGTCCAGACGCTTTCCATCTGATGAAGGCAGATGCCTTCCCAGATGTACACAAGTAGAAAACATTACATTCAGTTATAACTGCCAAAACAAACATTATTTACACTATTATGGCCCCTGTTAAAAATGTTTGTAATGTTATCTACTGTAAGTCTGGGAGACCTCGAGTGTACACTGGCCGGCTTATTAGAAATTAAGAATTGGCAAGAGGTCGAAACCACCCTGAAATAACTGCTTTATACGATTAGTAATTAAACAAATGGCACGTTCAGGGTGGTCATGGAGTACTTGAATAATGACCTGCATGTGAAAATATTATTGCATTTCATAACCTGCACAACAAATGAATGACCTGCATCATGTAATACAAATAAATACTCTATTCAGCATCAGAATCCGTAACAAATTGAAACTCCCGCGAAAATGTGGTTGCATACGATTCATTGTCCGGGTAGTATTCATTGTATAGAAATCGTATTGACCGGGCCAGCCCGAACATCGCCAAGTTGGTGGAACGAATGCCTCCTCATCCGGAAGCTGACCGAGCAGCAGTCGAGAGGAGCCGAGCGCATCCGCGAAGCACACAAAATGGCGACGTCCATGAAGAAAGACGGGTTGACCGACTTTTGGGAACCGATTGGATCGCTGTCAGGCACTGACACGTCAACACAAATGCCATAATACAGTGGTTTTCAAACTGTGGGGCGCGACCCCTGGTGGGTCGCAAAGGTACTGCAGGGGGGGGGCGGGAAGAAATTGTTCGACACTGCTCGAAAATAAATCTACAAAATGGAGACGTTTTTAACACGGCCGTCAGAGCAGCTGAGTCCGGAGTCCACTCCAGGTAGGGAATGAGTCCTTACCCCAAGTGAAGGAGTTCAAGTATCTCGGGGTCTTGTTCTCGAGTGAGGGAACAATGGAGCGTGAGATGGGCCGGAGAATCGGAGCAGCGGGAGCGGTACTGCAGTCGCTTTACCGCACCGTTGTGACGAAAAGGGAGCTGAGCCAGAAGGCAAAGCTCTCAGTCTTCCGGGCCATTTTCGTTCCTACCCTCACCTATGGTCATGAAGGATGGGTCATGACCGAAAGAACGAGATCGCGGATACAAGCGGCCGAGATGGGTTTTCTCCGCAGGGTGGCTGGTGTCTCCCTTAGGGATAAGGTGAGAAGTTCGGTCATCAGGGAGGGACTCGGAGTTGAGCCGCTCCTCCTTCGCGTCGAAAGGAGCCAGTTGAGGTGGTTCGGGCACCTAGTTAGGATGCCACCTGGGCGCCTCCCTAGGGAGGTGTTCCAGGCACGTCCAGCTGGGAAGAGACCAAGGGGTAGACCTAGGACCAGGTGGAGGGATTATATCTCTTCGCTGGCCTGGGAGCGCCTTGGGATCCCCCAGTCAGTGCTGGTTGATGTCGCCAGGGAAAAGAAAGTTTGGGGCTCTCTGCTGGAACTGCTACCCCCGCGACCCGACCACGGATAAGCGGGAGAAGATGGATGGATGGATGGATAACCACCTTCAATTACATCAAAACAAGAGCACTGAAAGCTCGCCTTTTCTCCGCATTGTGCGAGGGGATGGGCTCCGAGTACACAGCTGTTCTTTTTCACAGCGAGTCCCGATGGCTCTCTCGCGGAAAAGTGCTGTCCACGGTGCTGGCGCTTAACGATGAGATCAGAATCTTCTTGGAGGAGGAGGGGAACAATCTTGCCATTGATCGGCTGTGTGTGGAATAGGAATTGTATAGTGATGTGATCGTTTGCAACCTGGAGTAGAAATAGTTCAGTGTTCATTCATATATTTTCCTTAAATCTATTTTTCACTTTTGTTCATGTGTAATCCATAACGAAATATAAAATGATAGTTGGATCTTTGTATCTTCTTATTATTAGCAAAGAAAATGTAATGTTTTTACAACAATATACAATTAATCCTACCAATACAGATGGGAACCGGGTTGGGGGGTCCCGAAAATATTTCCAATACTCAAGGGGGTCACGACTGAAAAAGTTTGGGAACCACTGCCATAATAGATTGCCCGATCGGGCAACCAGCAGGTGAGGCTTCATGGCCGAGCTAAATACTAGATTGCCTCGGGCCATCGTTAATGTCGAGCCCAAATATTTACTAATTCATACAGCTATGCTTATTTCATAGGTATCATATTACTTTATTTATTCATCTAGAAGTCCATCTCACTAGTGTTTACTTCACCATGAGCAGCAGAAGCCTTTAAAACTGCATTCATATCTCATTCATTTGAATGCACCACTGGATACATTGCGATATACATAAGTAGGAGTGAACTGGGCACACGTTTCTATATTAATATATTTGTATTGGACGCAGTGTTTCCGCCAGACCAGAGCTGAGAGGGCGTCCACCCCGAGAGCGGGGGGAGGTTGTTTTGAATTTTGACTTGAGCCGTCCCTTATAGATAGGCCTACTGTCTTTTTACGTTAGTGAGCCGGATCATTTGGCTCGGCTCTCTTAAAGCGCCGTCTGTGTCGGCTCTCCCACACGGCTCTTCATGTTACCACAGTTTACCACGGAGCCTCAGTTTCGCCGCTGCGAGGCTCTGGCGCTCGCAGCTCACGCGTTCCACTAAAACCCCCCCCGCTCAGCGCGTCCAAATCGCGCACGTTCCTTGTTGTCCCGTAGCAGGCACCTTCGATGTCGGGGAAACGATCTTCAATACTCCGAAAATAACCCCACCTGACTCCTTTGCCCCTCCAACAGAGGGATGTCCTTTTTCCTTTTCGTCATTTCAAGCGATAAAAACTCTCGATCTTCTCTCGAATTATTAATATTTTTGGACGCCAAATGACGGCCCCCTGGCGGAAACACTGGTTGGACGTTTTTAAATATAATTTCGTATGTGTAGTATACATTTCTTTATTCATTATGGCACACTCTTAATATAACTTATGTCTGTATACATTTGTTTACACTGAAATGGAGCAACCGTCACAAAACCCACATTTCCTTTGAGATAAATGAAGTGTTCTGAATAGCTTATTGATGATCACAAGGCAAGTTTATTCATAGAGCACCTTTCAACACAAGGCCATTCAAAGTGCTTTACAGAAATGAAAGACATTAAGAAATAGTGCAGCAGAGACATATTATTAAATGGCATTTAAAAGCAGAGATAATCGAACATGAATAACAGGACGCACATGAATACATGTCATAATAAATACAACTCCTCTGTAGGGCTGCTCGATTATGGCAAAAATCATAATCTCGATTATTTGGGTCAATAATTGATATCACGATTATTAAAAACAATTATCCATTTACTTTGAAAACATGACTTTATTGGAGAACAGTATGTTTTTAACAGTTGATGACCCTGAACTTTCATTATAATTCAACTGAAAAACCAAAAATAATCGTTTTATTTCGATTACGTCGTTTTCGCAATCGTTGCAAGCCATAATCGTAATTGCGATTAAAATACGATTCATTGAGCAGCCCTACTCCTGTGCACTCTTTACCATGTGATTGCATAGGAGAAGTATTGAAGTCTCAATTCTCTGCACACACACAACCAGTTATTTTCCATGCACCATAGTTACCATCACACACACACTATATTCTAACTCCTGCCTCGCGGACGTTTCCTTTCAAGGGAAGAAAACACCTCGTTTGGCAAACATTGGGTGGAAGGTGTGCAATTATTGTGGGAATTTCCTTTGTTGAGACTGCTGTGACGCCTCGCAACAAAAACGCTTTATTTAAGGAAGAGAAAATCTCAACATTTATCGAGCAAACCTAGACCTAGACCTGAACAAACAAATCACAGGGGGTGAGTGTACATATCAGCGGTAAGGCATGTGTTGATTAAAGGTTGCTTTGTGCCATGGCATAGGATTACAAAAACAAAGGTATTGGTATAAAAACTGCACGTCTTCTTCCACTTAGGAATTTCTAATAAAAGCTCGTTCATTAGGGAATATTTAAAAAGGTTACCAAGTACATGTTGCTGTCCTTCTTTCAACATGGTAAAGATCATATAAGCTGCACCTTTATTGATTCCCATGGTGTATTGCAGCACTCTATCTTTTCAACGGTTTAAAAATAGCTGTGCATGCTTTTGTGTCCTTTCTCTCGTTACCTGGTTACTCACAAATATTCACACATTTATCGCACATCACCCAGTTTTGAAGACACTTTACTGGCTTCTGGTTCAATTTAAGCTTCAGCTGAAGACCTATTTGATCATCCGTTAGGCTTTCTAAGTATCTTGAGAGTATATTAGTGAACCGACAGGCTCCTCGAGGCCTCTGCACACGTCCTGCTAGCTGTACCTTGTTCAAGACTTACAACAACACAAGAGGACAGTGTGTTTTCTGACACTTTTCCCCCTGTGACTCTGGTCAGCAAACTCACCTGGGTGTTTACGTCAGTCTGAATGTATGTTTTAGCCTCACCTGCAGGTCACTGAGCATTTCTATCAGACACTTATTCTGTCTGTCACTTCTGAAAAATATGTAGACATCTTTAGAAATATCTCAACACTGAGTCAGAGCCAGGGTATCATATTGGAAATATAAGATATGTCATGTTACCTTACACCCAGACTATTGCCTTTTGATAATAACTTTTGTTAATATATAAGGATTATATAGGATTATGTTTTTTATGCTGTTGCAACTCAAAGTATCTATCTACTGTTTGTTTTTGTTACCTACCACAGCCAACATTTACCCCGCATTAGGCAGGTAGCAAAGGCTCATTTAATTTCCTGGTCAACGTGTTTTCATGCTCGACATAATGACTTTCATTCTACTGTAAACGTTTGTAGTCTAGGTTTTGAAATGTGCTCAATACATTTTTTTTTTAAACTTACCACTTTCTAAGTTAGTTCCTTTACAAGAACATGTACTGAAGTTCTGTGCACATTTGAGGTAGCTGTACTCTACTTGAGTATTTCAATGTTTTACTACTTTGTACTTTTCCTCCACTACATGTATTTATACCTTTAGTTACTTCACAGATGTGGATGAATGATGAAATCTAATCAAGTGTTAAATCAGACTTTAGTTCCACCTGGAGTAAATCCACCAGCTACCCTGCAGTATACAAAGCCATTCAAACTAGCTGCACCTTTACCAGCTTTGAGAACACTTTCATGATCAATCATTATAAAACATATCATATATATTATTCTGAAATGGACCAATCTGCACAACGACTACTTTAACTATATTTTGATGGTAATACTTTTCTGCTTTTACTTGAGGAACATTTTGAATGCAGGACTTGTACTTGTAACAGAGTATTCCTACACACTGGTACTTCTATTTTTTTACTAAAGTACAATATCTGAGTACTTCTTCCACCTCTGATGAATGAAGGGAAATGAAGCACAACGTAACTTAACCCTATAGCTAGCTGTTAGCCTGTCAGCTAGCTCACTTAGGAGACTGGTTCGAGGCCTCAGACAGTCTTCTTGATGACAGTGCATTCGCTAACAACAGTGGTGAGACCAGACGTCCAGTATTTACATTATATCTATTTTGAATCAAAACACAAGTTAAAAAAGGCTGCGTAGAGCTACAACGCGATATATTGAAATAAACAACATTTGAGAGCCAATTAAATGAAGTCGCAGCTACACCAATACTCCTTATATTAGCATTCATTAGCTGCTAATCTACCTAGCAACGGCTAATTGCTAAGCTCCGCAATGTTGCCGTTTCATCGCCTTAAAATACCCGTGTGCTTTTAATTAGAATATTTGGAGGATTTATAGACGATGAGAGTGAACGTATGTGTTTCCGTACAAGATTTAAAGCAAGCTGCAAAAAGCGCAACACCACCATCCGACTTGAATTAGCACTTAACTGAGGAGGCTAGCATTAGCACTTAGCTCCAGAGCTAGCATTAGCACTTAGCTTCTGGATCTGTTTACTCACCCTCATGTCGGGACATCCTACAAACGGACCCCTCCTCGGGCTCCCCAAGCGTCCTTCACCGGTGCACTGTACGGGTATTTTATTTGCTGAATCAGAACAGAAAAGCTCTTCACCCTTTGCCTTTTTCCCCCAAGCAAGATGGATCCTCCGGCAGCAGCAGCTTACACAGTTTGTTCTGCTTCCCCTCCCAGAGTATCGCGATATTTCGGGTGAACACCAGGCGGCGCAGTCACACATAGGAGGAGGTGGTGGTGGGTTTTTTGTGCCCATGGTTTTGCCTCGCAGGAAAATCTCTACTATTACAATGTAGAGGTAAATGGTGTTACTCCACTACATATATTGAATACCTTTAGTTACTTTACAGATGTGGATGAATGATGTGAAATATAATAAAGTGTTAAATCAGACTTTAGTTCCACCTGGAGTAAATCCACCAGCTACCCTGCAGTCTACAAAGTCATTCAAACTATCTGCAACTTTACCAGCTTTGAGAACCCCAAGGTCCCCGTCGGCGGGGACCCTGCTTTTTTCCCCCCACGACACTGTGTCTCACGGGATCTTAATATTTAAGAACCTATTAATGTGTTATACCAGATTAACGTAAATAATCTCAGCTAACTGACGATACAAACCATTTTTACCAAAACAAAACCTAAGTCTCATAAGAAGCATCTAAATGACCCCTTAGCGAAAAATGCTAACGGACATTGGCACAGAACTCAAGATAAAAGTACCCTTATTACTTATCGTAGCTGCACATACAAGATATCCGATTAAAGCTGAGGTTCTACAGATTATTTAGGTATATAGTATTATCACTGAGTAATCCGGACTCGCGACAGGGGAAGCAAATACAGACATCACAACACGTACCTTTACGGAGCTTCTAGGGAGATCGTCTCACCGTAGCTGTCAATCTGATCAAAAGACGTGTTCAATAGCATTAAAACGAGAAAAAACGCGGCTGAATCGGTTAATCCATAGGTTTTTAACGTCTCTGTATACAAATAATTATTTCATTTATAATCCATAATTCCATTTTTATGTAAAAATCGGAGAGCAAAAGTTAGCTGCTAATTGTAGCGACCAGAGTGGCTGCTGCTTCCGGTCTAGGCTATGCGGCAGTCTCACACACACACATTACCAAATAAGGACTAGGTGGGAGTTCCCCTCAATTCCATTGGCTCTGACGGTCAGAAAGAGATGTCGCATGTCAAAATCCAGCAAGGGGGGCCAGAGATATGAACAATTCACCCAAATGGCCCCAGAAGAGGGTTTGTTTTGCTAAATCTGTCTAAAAAGGTCAAATATCACTTGTTTTGCATCAATTTTGATACAGGGTACTTATTATATGTTGTACTTTGGATTCCTAAAGCTTTTAGTCTACTAACTCATCATCCAAGGTTAGTTTTCACTATAAGTACAACATATTTTTTGGACGGACACTATAATTTACAGTTTTTTACCATGTTCAATCTGAATTTTCTATAAAATAAAAAACATCTATATTGATTCTGACTTTTCTACATCCAGCTCACAGGTTTATCATTACTTTGAGAAAAAAGATTATTAATTTAACCCTTTTAGAAGGGAAGTTATGGTCATTTGTTCTGGGAATGTCATTTTCGAGCCTGAAACCTGAAAAACAGGCTCGGGGTTTAACAGGTTTGATCAATCATTATAAAACATATCATATATATTATTCTGAAATGGACCAATCTGCACAACGACTACTTTTACTGTCGCTACTTTCACTATATTTTGATGAGAATACTTTTCTACTTTTACTTGAGTACCATTTTGAATGCAGGACTTTTACTGTAACAGAGTATTCCTACACTCTGGTACTTCTACTTTTACTCAAGTAAAAGACCTGAGTACTTCTACTTTTACTCAAACACAATATCTGAGTACTTGCCTCCAGTAATCAGAATCAGGATTCCTTTAATCATCCCACAAAAGGGTCATTTTCGTTTTTATGTGCAATATATATGTAGATATATATAGATAGTAACTAAAGGTATTAAATAAATGTAGTGGAGTAAGAGTACACGATTTACCTCTGAATTGTAGTGAAGTAGAAGTACAAAGTAGCAGAAATTTGAGATGTGCATGTAAAGTACAATATAAACCTCAAAATTGTACAGTACTTGAGTAAATGTACTTAGTTGCACTTTTAGTAACCACTTCCTCAGAGGTGGGAGAAGTAATTATATCTTGTACTTGAGTAAAAGTATAAGTACTCAGACTTTATACTTGAGTAAAAGTAGAAGTACTCAGATCTTGTACTTGAGTAAAAGTAGAAGTACTCAGATCTTGTACTTGAGTAAATGTAGAAGTACTCAGATCTTGTACTTGAGTAAAAGTAGAAGTATTCAGATCTTGTACTTGAGTAAAAGTAGAAGTACTCAGATCTGGTACTTGAGTAAAAGTAGAAGAACTCAGATCTGGTACTTGAGTAAAAGTAGAAGAACTCAGATCTTGTACTTGAGTAAAAGTAGAAGTACTCAGATATTGTACTTGAGTAAAAGTAGAAGTACTCAGATATTGTACTTGAGTAAAAGTAGAAGTACCAGAGTGTAGGAATACTCTGTTACAGTAAAAGTCCTGCATTCAAAATGTTCCTCAAGTAAAAGTAGAAAAGTATTCTCATCAAAATATAGTGAAAGTAGCGACAGTAAAAGTAGTCGTTGTGCACATTGGTCCATTTCAGAATAATATATATGATATGTTTTATAATGATTGATCATGAAAGTGTTCTCAAAGCTGGTAAAGGTGCAGCTAGTTTGAATGACTTTGTATACTGCAGGGTAGCTGGTGGATTTACTCCAGGTGGAACTAAAGTCTGATTTAACACTTGATTATATTTCACATCATTCATCCACATCTGTGAAGTAAAAGAATAAATGTACTTAGTTACTTCCCACCTCTGCGCTTCGCATGTTTCTTCATGTGTTTTGTCACCTTTGTGTTTTTATATTTGCACTGTTTCTGAAGCTGCAGTGTATTTCTCTAAATGTGTTTTAAATACAGATTATAATATATTTGTCATTATAACCTCGGGAAAAAAAAGCAGACTGACTGAGTGCTTCTTCGTAAAAAGTATTTTAATTTTTGTACATAAGTTTCAGTTCATTTCTGTGCTGATGAGGACAGTCTGACGAACCAGTGCATTACAATGAAGACTTCACAGCAGTGTAGAAGTTTGGGGTGGAGCACGACTCTCACTTTGGGAAATAAAAGAGAGACTCCACCCTCGTGCATAAGCCTGATACAAAAGTCACACAATCTGTACATACAATTCATTACATGTGCTTCAACAGTGGAGAGTGAGAGGAGGATTTCAGTATCAAAAAGCGGCCTCTTCTTTCCGTCCTCCCGCTGATTTATTGTACGACAGTTAGGGGGGAAACAGTAAAGAAGAAGGAGGCAGTCTCCCCAACATACAATATAATCTCTTTGTGTAGCTGTGCAACTTCTGGAAACAAAAACAAGACCTGAAAGAATAACTCTGTGAGATACTGCGTACCACATATATATTGGGGGGACATTGACCCCAAATGTTTTGTGTACTTGGTCAACAAACCAAACACCAGGGAATCCCAATGGTGATGCATGTTCTATATTTGACAACATTTACCTTCCTCTTTGCAAATTAAACATACGCTACAGTCGCATCTCACCTCGACAGTCATTCACAAAGGCTTTCAGTCCAATAAAACCAAAGTAGTGGATACAAACCCTCATCTTCGGTACAGAATATTTATACTTTCTCATCAAAATATAACAATATTTACATATTTGCATCAGATTTGAAAGGTTGAGATAGGCCAGATAATTTCCTTACAATGTCAAATGTTATTCTTTTAGCACCTGAGCAAGATAATCTTCTCTGACCACATTTAATTTTTTTAAATTACATGAATTAATGCAAACAACATTATGTACATTTTTAAAGCTTTACATTTTTGGAGCATTTACTTGTATTTACAGTACAATCAACGGTTGGGATTTTGAGTAACGTCTGTGACGGAAAAGAGTCGGGATGACATTTGTGATTTTTATAACAGAGTGGTGCAGCGACGCGTCCTAAACCCCGACAAAAAGCAATGCAATTTCTCCATAGGATGTTAGAAAATAGCTGGAAATAAGGTCTGTGGTTGAGACACATTTACGAGACGGATCACGTTTTGTTCAGCAGTGACCCCACTGGTGATTTCTGAAGAGTTTACGTGTCTGAAAAACGATGGTTGTTGTTAACAAGTGGCTGAATTCTTTCACACACAGTGACGTCACGAGCTACCCACAATGCAACACGCGCCATATATATATATATTAGGGCTGTCAGTCGATTAAAATAGTTAATCGCGATTAATCGCAAATTAATCGCACATTTTTTATCTGTTCTAAATGTACCTTAGAGGAATATTTTTCAAGTTTTTAATACTCTTATCAACATATGAGTGGACAAATATGCTTTATGCTAATGTTTATTATCATTCGAACAATGACAAATATTCTCATGAATATTAAACACAACAACCTGGAACCTCTCTCATACAATAATACAATACAAATGGTGTGTGTGTGTGTGTGTGTGATGGATCGTTGGCGCTATGTGCAACTCAAGGCATATGCTCGAACGGGAGCTGCCTGGACGCTGCAATCATGTTGCGCACTATCCGTGCTGAGTGTGCTGACTTTTCGTACAATGTCCCACTGTCTGGCTTCCTGCATAAAGTCAAGTGCTCGGCGCAGTTGTGGCGAAATGTCGCTCCTCTGTTTTCATTTAAACAGCTCCTTATATCCGTTAGCGCAGCTAGCTAGCACCAGGTGCTAACAACAACAATGCACGTAAGGTCTCTCTCTCGCTCGCTCGGGCCACACATACACACACCCTCCCGGTCCTCCAGATGGCCAGTCGGTGCCTGCCGGTGAGCGTGGAAGTGTGGTCTGCCACAAGCAGGCAGCAGGAGCGGGGCTGTCAGCATCAGCTTGTAGATGGTATTTTAAACTCGATGCGCTCTGAAACTACGGGGCGGCCGAGGAAAAAAAAAATACACATGCGTTAATCGCGTTAAAATAATTAGTGGCGTTAATTATTTTTTTGCGTTAACACGTTATTAACGCGTTAACTTGACAGCCCTAAATATATATATATATATAAATACGCCATTTTCCTGGAGGTGCAAATATCCTGGAGGTGCTAATATAAACAGCTAGCTAACGTAGCCAGGCAGAGCGCACTAGGTTTTTTTTCTGAATTAACGACCGAAGAAATCGCTGCATGTCTTCGGATTACATCTCTGGACTTGAGGGGTGTGCTCTAGGTCGTTACCAGCGTAAACTAGAGCTGTGTGGGTTCTTACAGACTGCCTGCAGATGTATGGAAAAACGACAGTGGCCTTCGTCGATTTTGGCTGCATCTACGTCTATCTTCTGGAAACACCAGGTGAATACCCCACTTGTCACAATAATATTATCATGCCATTGCATATATGTGGTATTTTAGAGTTGACTAGATATTGATTAAGGCAATAGACTATGATATTCAGTACAGGAAGCTTAGCAACACCTAGACGGTGTACGGCTGCTTGCACCTCGCGTAAAACGGCGGATACCGGAAGTACGGTGTCGCGCTCGGCCCAATACCCGTATGTGTGTGTGAAAGAATAGGACTACAGAAGTTGTGGAGGCCGTTGTACGTCATTACACCGAACACGTAAACACTCCGCTAAATTTGTTTCCCCCCGTGTTCTGCTTGAAAGAGAGTACCTGCCTCCTGCAAACTGTTCAAACAAACGCTTCAACTCGTACCATTTAGGATCTGTAGTTTTGAATATAGATCTTAAGTTGGCGTGACGTTGAAGCAGCTGTAGTGACGCTGTAGTTCCTTTATAGCATAACGTTAGCATTTTGCTTCCGGCGATTAGATTTACGATTATAAAATTATAAAAGTAGGGTAGACATGTGTCTCTTAAATGTGTCTCAACCACAGACCTTATTTCGTGCTATTTTCCAAAATCCTATGGAGAAATTGCATTGCGTTTTTGTCGAGGGAACCGGAGGGATACATCCATGGAGGGAACTCATGCGCAGCTTACTTCCGGGTTTTAGGACGCGTCACTGCACCACTCTATAGGTTAACTAGTATAAAAAATAAAAGCATACAGTCTGCAGCTTTGCTTGAAGTAAATCTCGTGTCAAAGTCAGTGTTTTTAGCCAGACTTATGCAAAGGATGTGCCGTGTTATATTATTAAAATTTAGCAATAATACCAAACAATAACAAAATGCGATAATGTAAAGTACAGTGTTTTAAAAAAAAGTACGGAAGCCCTGGGAGGAAATCCAAAAAAAAATGATGAATGAAAAAGACATTGATCCAGATGTATTCTTAATTGTTTTTCTTCGTTGTTTACGAATTGATAATACTTTTATATGTAAAAATAGGGTTTTTTCAGGATAATTATTTTACATCAGCCTTATGTTTAGAGTGTTTAGATAATAATATTACATGTAAACTAAGTTAGTGGGTTAGTGCCTCGTGTGGACAAAATTAATATTACAACATCAATCAATGAGAAATATGAAGGAATACAAAATATCCTTCAAAATGGTATTATAAAAATGTTCCTACGTCAAAAATACAATAGAAAATAAAACATGGAAATTAATATACGGAATTCTTTTTTTGCACTTGCCTTTTTGTTCTTTGTTTATGACTAATTATTAAAATAATTAAAAGTTAAAACCTTTAACTAAGGTGTGGAAAAACGTTTAAATTATGTGTTTCTTTCCTTGCATTTACCTTAGGCGCGTTCACACCGGAGTACTTTTCCTCGTACTTTTGCCCGTTTAGTTCCGTTAGTGCCTGGAATTTTGCGTTCACACCAAAAAGAGAACTTAGTTCAGAGAACTTTTACCCCCTTTTTTAGTGCCTGCTAGAGAGGTGGGACTATCCTGGGGAGAAAAAGTACCACTTTTTGATGGCTGGGCGAATTGCAAACCACGCCCCCTAAAACTCTGAAAAGTTTTTTGAAGCCGCCATTGTATTTGCTGGCATTAGCATTATTAGCATTAGCATTAGCCCAGCGCACCAACGGAGAGAGGCTAACTTATGGCAACACAAAAGAAAACATAGGAGCGGTGGAGATGAGGAGGTGTCGGCGTTCTGGCGATTTACTCAGAAGGCTTCAGTAGAAGCTGCTGGGAGTCCCAGCAGCTTCTACTGAAGCCAGTCCCCAACTCCAGGGACTTCTGGCCGGGGACTTTGGGCGGCAGTATACGCCGTGAAGTTGTTTGCGGCCTGCCAGTAAACCCAAAGCAGAAGAAGAAGAAGTGACGTCAGCGGCTTCATTTGCCTAATCCTCCCTCAGGGAACTTATTCCGGTGTGAACGCGATCTGTACTTAGTTCCATGGGGGCACTCAGTGCTGGGTACTAAGTGTTAGGAACTAAGTACGGCAAAGTACTTGGTGTGAAAGCGGCTCTTGTGTTTAGACTTAGTGCCTCTTGTGGCTAAAAATAATATTACAATAACAAACAATCCAAATATGAAGGAATAAAAAAGGAAAATATGATTCTTAAAATGTTCCTACATCATAAACACAGAAAAAAGACCTAGAAAACGGGTAAAGTTGGATCACCATTTTGTTTTACTTCCATCTCAGTGCTTCCGTATTTGTATTGCTAATAAAGCACATTCGCTTAGTTTGAACTGCTCCAACACGTGTTAAGTTCACATGTTATAAGTTTAAAAAGCAAACAGACCTTTGGACGTTGATGCTGTAATGACAAAGAAAGAACGTGAGGTCGCGACATTTGATCTCCACACAGAAAAACCTGAGTACTTTTTTCCCTCTGAAGCCGGAGAGCAGCTAGCTCTTAGGTAAAACAGCTGTATGTACAGATATTCGCTTCTTTGCCAACAGATTCCTGCTGAGTTATGGCTTCTTCCTCCTCTTTTGTGGTTCCTTTTTGAACTTGATGTGATATTGAATGCAAGAAAGAAGCTGATCTACAACAAATAGTATTCGCAAATACAATTTAAAGAAGCCCTCTCTGTGTGTGAACCTGAAGCATCACCGGGAAGTATTTGCAGATATTATTTGACCCAGGCTTGTTTGTTTTTTCCAGGTCGTCATGATGTCGTAGCTCCGAGGTGTGTGTGGGTCCTTTGGCGTTTCCTCCGTCTGTCCGACTGCCTGTTTTAAAGTCTGCTGACACAGAGCTGCTGGGTGTCCTCAGTCCATCATGTCCTCCTTCGAGTAGTCTCTGGATTTCCTCTTGAAGAAGCCCATCTAAAAGGAGCAGAAATTCAATTAGAAAGCGACCAGCAAAGTCTACAGGAATGCAATAGCTCAGAATCTTGGAAGTTTGTTTATTCCCTTTATTGATAAGGTCAACAACAATATCAGGATTACTGTGAAATATGAAGATATAGTTGAAGAAGCAGCTGCTGTTGAAACACTTAATACATCTGCATTCAAACACATCAAAGCTCCCTAATGAATGCATTACATCTCCTTCATTTAACCCGTCTGTCATTTTAAATTGTTAATTTTATCTAATTTCAAAGAGTCCAAATTAAAATCACGAGGTTATGTTAGAGAATAATTCTCCTTTACTCCTAAGATATCTAACCTTTTTGCCCTTTGACATTTATGACCAACCCTGACGTCTGTTATCTCCCTTAAGGAATGTGCTGCTCCAGCAATATGTTGATATTCCCAGTTTATGACCGGGCAACTCTCGGTCACAAATGGTTTATGATTGTGAGGACGCTGGCTTCGAGCCTAAGGGTCAGACAAGTGATTCAGTGTCTCCAGATGTTGGGGCTATCTCCAGTGTTCCCAGACGTTATCTCCCCCAATATGTTGATTACTCTGTAAACCATTTAAAAGGTCTAGCAGGAGAGAGGCGCTGCAGAATTGACGTGGCAACCCTCCCGTGCAGGCAGAACCTCTGGCTGCTGTGACTTGTGACGTGAATCCTCCGGCCGATACTCGTAATAAACCATCAGTGTTTGACATCAAAGCACCAACTCTCCTCGTGTCTCTCTGAGTCCTGACTCTCCATTACTGCAGAGGTTTCCCTTACAGCTTACAAAACAGGACATTTGAGTGCCTCATGTTGACTTTGGGAAACACTGAATGTCATTGTTTTATACCTATCAATCGATCAATTAAGAAATGTAATTAAAGAAAGATTAATTGACAACGAAAGCAGTTGTTAGTTACAGCCCTAAAGCCAGGGTGGGTGTTAATGCTAAGCTAGGCTAATGGTGTCCTGCCGCTCATAGCTTCATATTTAACATACGGACACAAAAGCACGTTTAATTTAGCAATTTATAGCGAGCTTTTTGAAATACTTTTTACCTTCCAGAGAGCGAAGATGACGAGGGCTAAGATGAGCAGTCCTATGAGGATGCTGATGATGATGATCCAGATGGGGATTCCTCCTGAAGACTCCTTAGAAACCTGGATCTTCGTCTGATGTCACACACACACACACACACACACACACACACACACACACACACACACACACACACACACACACACACACACACACACACACACACACACACACACACACACACACACACACACACACACACACACACACACACACACACACACACACACACACACACACACACACACACACACACACACACAATGTAAATATATTTAAACTTGCGACACACAGATGTTTACAGTGAAAACAGATCAATAGATAATGCCTTACACTCCTGGTGCTGTCGCTCAGTTCGAACAGGTCTGTGTTTGTGATCTTCAGCGTGGCGTTCACCAGCATGTACAGACTGGTGAACTCCCCCTGTGAAAGAAATCTCATTTTAACATTTGAGTTGTTGATTATCAATCAGTTAGAAAGCTTAGCTGGTCAATCTGCTTCACTGTTCTTCACTTTGAGCAATTCAACAAGAGAGACAAGACAATAAAAAATGAGCAAAATGTGCCGGACATTCTTAGAGGACAATAACATGTCTCAAAAACTGGTATAAAGATATTTTTAAATGTTAAATCTTGAATATAACTTCAATTCTAACCATGACTACGAAATAAACATTGTTTTTTTTACAGTTTTAACCGTTTAAATGCCAGTTTGTTTACATAATGTCACTGTTAAAGTGGGAAAAACACCAATATTGGATACTTTCTGTCTAGGAGGATGGTGTTCCCCACAGTGTAGGATATGTCGATAACTACTGTAGCGACTAACAGCATTGATTTTGATGTATTTCTTAGTTTCTTGTGCAGGAAACCAGGGAAATAGCATGTAATTGTCCCAAAAGGCTCATGAGAAAAGGTCTTAATCTGGTTCAAAATGGTAAAAAGTTATATTTTGAAGCATCTCGATGTTAAGCCAGATATAATGTCAAGTATAAGTTTAATCTGTTATGGCCATGGGATCAAAACGTGGTTTCTATAATGACATTTAAGGTCTCGGCTACACAGCTTATTATAGTCTTATGATCTACGAGTCTGGGGTTTTCTATTTTGTTGTGTTTTAAAATGTATGAGGGTTTTCAGTCTGTGGCTATAAGTATGGTTTTATTGCTTTTACATTAGTTTATTTTTGTCCTATCGGTTTAGTCTAAATCAGGGATGGGCAACTTTGATGGTGGTGGGGCCACATAATTGATGTACTGGCCACCAGGGGGCCGCAGATTCACTTGGGGAACACACACACACACACACAGACACACACACACACACACACACACAAA
The DNA here is from genome assembly GCF_902827175.1 of Gymnodraco acuticeps. Lineage (NCBI taxonomy): Eukaryota > Metazoa > Chordata > Actinopteri > Perciformes > Bathydraconidae > Gymnodraco > Gymnodraco acuticeps. The sequence continues at coordinate 21,078 of NW_022990356.1, read as the reverse complement.
TTCCATGTATTGTATGTAATTATTAACAAATATACGAAGTCTGATCTTCATTGACATTTTACAATCTTTCAGGGAACACCCTCTAATAAACTCGCTCAACAAATATCAGTTCACAGAAATGTTATTTAAGTTTTACAAGTGGCATGTTTGTATTGAACAGGTTATTTAACAGTGGAATAAAACTATTTTAAACAATTGGAAAGCACAGGAAATGTGTGTGCATTGAGATTAACCATTAAGTCATAAACATGAAGTCATGAACACTAACCCAGACATCAGTTGTCTAACTTGAACCTAAGACACTTGAAGCCTCTCTCTGCTGACGCACAATACGGGCAATGTCAACACAGACACCTGTCAACCCACACTCTGCTGTTCCTCAGCACCGGTATTTGAAATCATGTAGCAGCTCGCCACGTAACTAGGAGTCTAGTGGACGGTATCAGTACTACAGGTATAACAAAAAATTCAAAATATATATACAATTTTTTTTTTTATTCATTACGTTGTTCATAAATTAATCTGAGGGCCGCAAAAAGAGGAGGTGCCATTTGCCCATCCCTGGTCTAAATGTATTTATGCTGCTTTTCATATATTATTGATGTCCAGCACTTTGGTCAACACTGTTGTTTTTAAATGTGCTATATAAATAAAGTTGGATTGGATTGGATGATAGGAGGTAAGCTTCAACTTCCACAATTGGACGAAACCTCCCACACTTGCCAAATGATATGCTATATGATTTAACACAGAGTGACGCCTTAAACATCCAGCAGTGATGCCTGAGTTTCTCACCGTGATGAAGGTGGGCTTCCAGACTCTGAACGTGACGTTGACCTGGCTGGAGGTGTTCTCAGGGAGCGAACATCTGAAGGACGCACACTGGTTCTCACATCTCTGCAGAGGACACAGGAAGAGTGGAGCTCAGGGCAAAACATATTCACTGGTGAAGCTGAAATTAACTTGACACTCAAAAATAAACCCACAGAGAGTCAGGTCACTCACCAGCAGGAAGACGCTCAGAGTTTCCTTCTTTGGATTCGGGTAAACGACTTCAGGGCTAATTTTCTGATAGTTGATCCACCGAGTTGCGTCACATTCAACCTGCAGAGAGACGGACATTAAGGTGTCTCTTCAGATACAAGTGTGTGTGTGTGTGTGTGTGTGTGTGTGTGTGTGTGTGTGTGTGTGTGTGTGTGTGTGTGTGTGTGTGTGTGTGTGTGTGTGTGTGTACCTTGGGGCTGCTGGTGACACGTGTGGGTGTGTGTGTCTGTGTGAGAGTATGTGTGTGTGTGTGTGTGTGTGTACAAATACTTACATAAATAAATGGGAAAAATAAATGATAAATAGGGGAATAGATCAATCAAACGCAATCAAATGTAATGTACAGTAAGTATGTGTGTATGTGTGTGTGTGTGTGTGTGTGTGTGTGTGTGTGTGTGTGTGTGTGTGTGTGTGTGTGTGTGTGTGTGTGTGTACCTTGGCGCTGGATGTGACGTTTGTGAGGTACAAGAGGTTGTTCTGCCGAGGCGAGAGTTGAGGATAAACCACATAGAGGTCCAGAGGAGGAGTCACCATGTCACCTGACTTCTCCACCTGAACACGGGGGGGGGGAAACAGATTTTATTAAACTAATTAATAATTAAACTGTGTATTAATATTGAGGTGGGAAGTAGTGGAGTACAACTACTTAATTACTCAAGTAAATTTGTCTGGTATCAGTACTTTACTCCACTAAATTTGAACTCAAATACCTGTACTTTCTACTTCTTACATGTTCAACTCAAATACCTGTACTTTCTACTTCTTACATGTTCAACTCAAATACCTGTACTTTCTACTTCTTACATGTTGAACTCAAATACCTGTACTTTCTACTTCTTACATGTTGAACACAAATACCTGTACTTTCTACTTCTTACATGTTGAACTCAAATACCTGTACTTTCTACTTCTTACATGTTGAACACAAATACCTTACTTCTACTTCTTACATGTTGAACTCAAATACCTGTACTTTCTACTTCTTACATGTTGAACTCAAATACTTGTACTTTCTACTTCTTACATGTTGAACTCAAATACCTGTACTTTCTACTTCTTACATGTTGAACTCAAATACCTGTACTTTCTACTTCTTACATGTTGAACACAAATACCTGTACTTTCTACTTCTTACATGTTGAACTCAAATACCTGTACTTTCTACTTCTTACATGTTGAACACAAATACCTGTACTTTCTACTTCTTACATGTTGAACTCAAATACCTGTACTTTCTACTTCTTACATGTTGAACACAAATACCTGTACTTTCTACTTCTTACATGTTGAACTCAAATACCTGTACTTTCTACTTCTCTCATTTTCCAAACAGCTGGTTCCTTTAGTCTGAATGTGTGTTTGATGCGTGATCATTATTCTTTAGAGTCATTGCGTGCCTATTGATTTGAACACGATCCGTGTATCCATCATTTCCTGGTCTTCTCTAAAGAAGAGGGACCAATGGAAACGTTGTCATGTTGCCGTTGTTCAGCATGGAAACATTCATTAGCTAACAATGACATTATTGTTCTATTAATATAAAGAGAGGTCAGGTACTCTTTAAAGCAGCTGCTAGTTATGGGTACTTTTTACTGAAGTACATTTCAAAGCCTCTTTACTTTGACTTGAGTAAAGAAGTTTAGTCAGTACTTCTACTTTCACCAGAGTATTTTTAAACACGAGTATCTGTACTTCCACTTGAGTAAAGGATGTGTGTACTTTTGCCCTCTCTGGTAATAACCGAACACATGGATGCGATGTGTTACCGTATAGCTGATGATGACCTCCTCTCCGATCATCTTTGTTTCGTTGAACGAACTCGCAAACGTCTCGCCGTCTTTCACCACCACGTGTTCATCCATAGGACGCCTGTAAACAAAAATACATATATTAGATTTATGCATTTCATTTAATTAAAGTACCATGAAACCAGAAGTCTCGTTACCAATTCATACAAATGGAGCACACTTAGTGTTTTTAAGTAATAACAACGATAATAATTATAACAGTAATGATAATAATAAAAAATACAAATAATAATAACGAGATATTCAATTATTTATGATTTGAAATATTAATTGTATTTATTTATTTACATTTTTGTAATTTCATAACTCTTTTTTATGAACTATAAGCTAACTCTGTTTTCTTGTTCCTTGACTGTATTTATTCATATTAAATTACTGACTTTAAAAAAAAGACATCACCTTGAAAAATCACTTAATTGGAAGTGTTTGACTTTTTTTCGCACATTTGATTGACCGAACAGTTAATTCATCTCGATAATAATTGGCAGGTGAATCATTAGTGAGAATATTTCAGTTGTTAGTTGCAGCATTGATGAAGAGGAGGAGGAAGAGGAGCCACTCACACAGTGAAGATGATTCCAGCTTGGTACTTCACGGGGATGGAGATCTGCACCGAGTTGTCGTGCAACGTCGACTCCAGCTCCTCACTGTCACTGTGGGGAGAAGAGGGTATAATCAATAAATACAATAATAAATCAATAGTGTAATACATAAATATAATAATAAATAAATATAATAATAAATAAATATAATAATAAATAAATATAATAATAAATAAATATAATAATAAATAAATATAATAATAAATAAATAGTGTAATAAATAAATAAATAGTGTAATAAATAAATAATAATAAATATAATAATAATAAATAAATAAATAGTATAATCAATAAATAATATAATCAATAAATACAATAATCAATACATATAATAATAAATAGATATAATAATAAATAAATACAATATTTAATAAATAGTGTAATAAATAAATACTAAAATAAATAAAGATTTATATAACTAGTTTCAAGTTAAAGAAGAAAAAAGCTTTTGGACTTAAAGCACATAATTAAGCATTTTTTTAATTTGTTTTTCTATTCATACTTAATGTAAAAGCATGAGTTTGTATTTTGAACAAAATATATTAAATTAAATTCAGACAAATAAAGAAAAAGTGAAAAATATAGAAAATACCTCGTGGCCGTCACGTTGATCTGAATCACGTCCTGGATGTGTTTGGGATTCACCTCAAATCTCACTTTGAAGTTTTCCTGTGGATATCAGAACATAACACACATTATTAGCAGCACTAAAGACAACAACACCTCATTTAGTACAGACTTAATTAGACTGAAACTGACCTCTACATTGCTTCCTAAGAAAGGGTATCCAACCGCACACTCCACCTTCGTGTGATTCAGCGTGCACGCTTTCTCCGGCTGGGAATAACACAAAATGAAACACACATGGTGTTAGTTTACCCACAAGGACCCACCGTGACACAGGTGTCACATGACATTGAAATACTCTGGAAAGTTCCTTATACAGATTTATCCTTGTTTGTATCTCATGAAGTCCCTGAGTGACACACCCTGAACACTCTGGTGGGTCATGGGCCAGGTCATGTGACTTTGTGTTACCATAACAACACGTCCAAGATGTCCATGGGCCAGGCTAACACATGTGACAGAACTAGCTACATGTTTTGTTTGTTGCTAAAGGGAACATTCAAGCCATTTAAGAATTAAAATGCCTACATTACATGTCCTTTATTACATTTAACCTGTTTTGGAAACATTTCTTGATCAAATTGATATGAAACGAATGAGATAAATGTTCAGATCGGGACATTAACTAAAACGTTCACAGTAAACCCGGAGTAATTATGCACAATCAGAAATAGGAGCTCCAACAAGCCGTTTAGGACAGAGAGGGAATACACAGACTATACAGAGATGCTGTGAGAAACCAATGTGAGTTGGACAATGTAAATATATTCTACTAGACCTCAACAATGGAATTATGATCAGTAGAAATAGCCATGACATGGGACCTTTAAGTTATAAATAAGAGTTACTTTACCATTAAAGCCATATATGTCACTTTTCAGATCTTTGACACTAGGGGGGGTTACTTGTCAGAAATGTGTTCTAGGTGGTCTATTTAGTCTAAATGATGTTCCCATTAGTTTTCCCAAAAGTAGAAATGGGTCCGGGTTCTTATGGGTTAAGATGCTGCAGACAGAAGATGGTCTCACCTCCACTTTAACGTAGTTGATGTTTGGGGAGAAGCTGAGGATGACTTTAGTGTTGTACGCGTTGTCTTTGCTGTTCCTCACGTTGATGTTCACGTCGATCTTGTCTTTGTTGGTTCTGATCATCATCCTGCAGGATTATTACAAATGTGAGTATTTGTGGGTGTAATGCCCACATCAATCCACCAGGAGGCAGTCATGCACAGGAAGCTGCTAATAATCAGCGATGGCAAAAGTACACACATCCTTTACTCAAGTAGAAGTACAGATACTCGTGTTTAGAAATACTCTGGTGAAAGTAGAAGTACTGACTAAACTTCTTTCCTCAAGTCAAAGTAAAGAGGCTTTGAAATGTACTTCAGTAAAAAGTACCCATAACTAGCAGCTGCTTTTAAAGAGTACCTGACCTCCCTTTATATGAATAGAACAATAATGTAATTGTTAGCTAATGGATGTTTCCATGCTGAACAACGGCAACATGACAACGTTTCCATTGGTCCCTCTTCTTTAGAGAAGACCAGGAAATGATGGATACACGGATCGTGTTCAAATCAATAGGCACGCAATGACTCTAAAGAATAATGATCACGCATCAAACACACATTCAGACTAAAGGAACCAGCTGTTTGGAAAATGAGAGAAGTAGAAAGTACAGGTATTTGGGTTCAACATGTAAGAAGTAGAAAGTACAGGTATTTGAGTTCAACATGTAAGAAGTAGAAAGTACAGGTATTTGAGTTCAACATGTGAGAAGTATAAAGTACAGGTATTTGAGTTCAACATGTAAGAAGTATAAAGTACAGGTATTTGAGTTCAACATGTAAGAAGTAGAAAGTACAGGTATTTGTGTTCAACATGTGAGAAGTAGAAAGTACAGGTATTTGAGTTCAACATGTAAGAAGTAGAAAGTACAGGTATTTGTGTTCAACATGTGAGAAGTAGAAAGTACAGGTATTTGTGTTCAACATGTAAGAAGTATAAAGTACAGGTATTTGAGTTCAACATGTAAGAAGTAGAAAGTACAGGTATTTGTGTTCAACATGTAAGAAGTAGAAAGTACAGGTATTTGAGTTCAACATGTGAGAAGTATAAAGTACAGGTATTTGAGTTCAACATGTAAGAAGTATAAAGTACAGGTATTTGAGTTCAACATGTAAGAAGTAGAAAGTACAGGTATTTGTGTTCAACATGTGAGAAGTAGAAAGTACAGGTATTTGAGTTCAACATGTAAGAAGTAGAAAGTACAGGTATTTGTGTTCAACATGTGAGAAGTAGAAAGTACAGGTATTTGTGTTCAACATGTAAGAAGTATAAAGTACAGGTATTTGAGTTCAACATGTAAGAAGTAGAAAGTACAGGTATTTGAGTTCAACATGTAAGAAGTAGAAAGTACAGGTATTTGGGTTCAACATGTAAGAAGTATAAAGTACAGGTATTTGTGTTCAACATGTAAGAAGTATAAAGTACAGGTATTTGAGTTCAACATGTAAGAAGTAGAAAGTACAGGTATTTGTGTTCAAAATGTAAGAAGTAGAAAGTACAGGTATTTGAGTTCAACATGTAAGAAGTAGAAAGTACAGGTATTTGTGTTCAACATGTAAGAAGTAGAAAGTACAGGTATTTGTGTTCAACATGTAAGAAGTATAAAGTACAGGTATTTGAGTTCAACATGTAAGAAGTAGAAAGTACAGGTATTTGTGTTCAAAATGTAAGAAGTAGAAAGTACAGGTATTTGTGTTCAACATGTAAGAAGTAGAAAGTACAGGTATTTGTGTTCAACATGTAAGAAGTAGAAAGTACAGGTATTTGTGTTCAACATGTAAGAAGTAGAAAGTACAGGTATTTGTATTCAAAATGTAAGAAGTAGAAAGTACAGGTATTTGTGTTCAACATGTAAGAAGTAGAAAGTACAGGTATTTGGGTTCAACATGTAAGAAGTAGAAAGTACAGGTATTTGAGTTCAACATGTAAGAAGTAGAAAGTACAGGTATTTGTGTTCAACATGTAAGAAGTAGAAAGTACAGGTATTTGGGTTCAACATGTAAGAAGTAGAAAGTACAGATATTTGTGTTCAAAATGTAAGAAGTAGAAAGTACAGATATTTGAGTTCAACATGTAAGAAGTATAAAGTACAGGTATTTGAGTTCAACATGTGAGAAGTAGAAAGTAAAAAGTCGTCAGTAAAATAAGTAGTGGAGTAAAGTACTGATACCAGAAAAATTTACTTAAGTAGTAACGAAGTATTTGTACTCCACTACTTCCCACCTCTGGTAATGAAGTACATATCGTTAAGTATTTGTATGCTACTTCATACTAGTATTGTTTTAAGACAGATTAATTCCACTTACTTATTGACACTAGGCACTGCTTTGAGAGAGAGATCAGCGATGCACTTCTCATCACTTCCACAGTCCACCAGGGGAATCTACAAGAGAGGGACATTTAAATGCATCACTAGGGACATTTTTGCAATTAAAATAAGTAAAGAAATGCATCGTTTGAGTCCTCCTCCATTTGAAGATGCATTTTGATCATTGCTAAGGGAATAGTTTGGTGTATTCCAATGTAATGAGGGATGTTTATATTATCTTTTGACATCATTTAGCCTATATTCCCATTTCCTAAGTGTCCAAACTGCAGCAAAAATACACAAAGTAGTCGATGTGTACTATATTTCCTACTGTGTTTTAATTCCCATCGTATTTGTCATCAATAATGACATTCTATCCCGGTTTTTATGCATATTTTATGTTTATTTGCCTTTATTGTAATGCATTTCTTGTTTAAAAGTTTCTATAAAAACAACCTTTATTATTATGAATCGTCAGGAGCTCCTCTGCAGAAGTGAGCAGATGAACTAGGGTGAAAGTCAGCTGTGTATTTGTTTGTGTCTCAGACTAAAAGGGGTTCCCAAAACGCTAACCCTGCAAAGATTAACAGTGTCTGTTCACCCAAGAAAATATCATCTGCAGCACAATGTCAAGACAAGAACTTCCTCTGATGACTTCCTGTTTCGTGTGTGCGTGTGTGTGCGTGTGTGTGTGTGTGTGTGTGTGTGTGTGTGTGTGTGTCGCTTCTCTTCCCTTCAATAACAATAACAGGAGCTTGTGTAAGAGCATCGCTGCTATCTGACACCGAGGATGTGTCGAGCTGTCGCTTCTGCATGTTACACACACACACACACACACACACACACACACACACACACACACACACACACACACACACACACACACACACACACACACACACACACACACACACACACACACACACACACACACACACACACACACACACACACACACACACACACACACACACACCATGTATACATCACTTCAGGGGACATTACATTGACTTACATGCATTTCCTGGAGACTTATCCTAACCCTAACCAACACATGCCTAACCCTAACCCTTACCCTTACCCTAATCCTAACCAAGTCTTCACCCTAAAATTAATGATTCCCCTTATGGGGACCTCCAATTTGTCCCCATAAGGGAGGCGAGTCCCCACACGTGACTGTGTAAACAGATTTAGGTCCCCACTAGTATAGTAATGCTAGGCCACACACACACACACACACACACACCCACACACACACACACACACACACACACACACACACATACACACACACACACACACACACACACACACAGTAACAAGAGCATTAATAGCAACGGTCGCTGCCGTCAATATCAACGTTCTCTTTACGGCTTTGTATCTGAAATGAATAAATTATGCATAAAAAGGTAACGATAAATGTCCACAGAGAGAGAGGAGATCTCAACAGATGTATCGGAGCGTTATTTGTTTATTTATGAATTAAGAGAAGCATGGTAAAAGGATCTTGATCACTTCTGGTGTCTCTATGGTGTTTGGAGTTAGCGCCTACACCTGTTGGCAATTTCAAAAAGTTAAAGAGGCCCTGTTCTCCTTTTTGTATGGTGTTCCCCTTCCTGTAGTGTGTTTGTTGTGCATGTAAATGGTCTGCAGAGGCTAAAATCCCAGAGTTCCGTAACATAGTGACATCACTGTAACACTCGCGCTCCTATTGGCTAGCGCTCCAACCCATTAGACGTGTTTGTTGACAAAGCCAAACGACCATATTTAAAAAGTGAAAACGTTTTGTTGAAAATGTTAATTTGCAAATGTAATTATATTCTTGGTCTGTACTTTGAACTGTTTTTATTTTTTTAGCATTAGCCTATTATGTAATATGTCTAATGTTGGGGAATGTTCGGTTGTGTTTGTGTAATGTGATGAATATAAAAAAATCAATAAATACATGTTTACAAAGTGAAAAAGAATGCAAGTTAACGGGTTGCATTTTGCTGGTATCCTCCAAAGATATGAGGAAATCCCCTGACGTGCCGAAGCCGAATTCCCACGTCAGATTCCCCCTCTTTATCTGGATACACGTCACTCATTGGACACATTATCTGGAGAGCCTCTTGTTAGGACAGATATGCATGGAGGAGTGTGGGAATTCAGAAAACTGACTGAAGGACGACAGTCAGCTGTTCTCATGTTAATGAAGTGTAACAGCAGCGAGCCACAGTTGGATTATGGAGACAGATGGAGGAAGTGTAAGATATTTATGAAACGGCACATTTGGAAGTGAGACGGCAGAGAAATGTATTTCTTTGTATATTTGACAGCGGCGAACCGTCAAGGTGTTCAGAGATACCCTGGAACTCTCAGATAAAACAAACAAAAAATCGATTTAATTATATAAATAAAATGAATAAATGAGAATGGTATCTGTGTCATTGATCTGTAATATTACAGTGTTACGTTGATTTGTTTGTCCTTCTCGGACCATGCTCTACGCATATCCAGTGGTTTGTGTTAGAAAAGAAAGCAACCAATCAGATCTTGTTCTGGGTCTCTGGGTAGAATCTCCTTCACCAAGGTATTCTACATCCTTGATCGAAGGCCCTGGCCGTTGCTCTGAATGAGAGCGTGCGTTTAGACTGACAGTTTGATCAAACAATCAGATATTGATTTGTAGCCAGTGGGCGTGTTCTTCCAGAGTTCCCCTCGGTTCCAGGGTATTCTAGAAGGCCCGCTAGTTCACTGGCTCGAGACAGAGGATGAATGCGACGAAGCAATTCATGCCGTTTTATTGTATTTAACGTTGAAATGTAAAGTGCAACAGGTGAAGATGAAGTTGTTGCAGAATTGTTGTGAGTACCCTTTTCAAGACGACAATTCAGTGAAAAGACGGACATTATAACGCCATTATATTCTGTGTGTCTACAGGAGGTTCAGTTGTGATAGACACGGTTCGCCACTGATATTTGATAGGGACAAATCTAATGCTAATTTAGACTTTTTGGAGTTGCTTTTGTTGGTGTGCCTGTGAACTGAACTGAATGAAGTTCTTATTGTTACCCAACGAAACCCGTTATTGAGCAGATTGAACTATAGATATTGAACTATTGAAGTGCACAACAGTAGAGCAGTCCTGACAGTCAGCTGTTCTCATGTTAACGAAGTGCAACAGTTGGGAGCCATTGTTGGATTATGGAGACAGATGGAGGAAGTGTAAGACGAGCATCAGAGGCTTCCTGTCTGCGGCTCTAAATCTTCTGCTCACTGTTACTTGGCAGTTCATCGCCCAAAGTGCTGAGAGGAGACTCTTACTGGTGAGGTTAAAAAGTGTCTTACTGTCTTGTTGATGGATCGAGGGAGGTTTTCATCCAGGACGGGGCCTTGGTCTTCATCTGAGAGGCCAAACTCCAGAGACACCATGAGAGGATCTCTGAAGTCCAGACGGGCCTGTAGGAGGAGGACGAGGACGAGGAGGAAGAGGAGAGTCAGTAAAGAATGATTAATGGTCCTCCTCACACATGGTCCTCCCACACAGAGGCTTTTCACTAGAATCCTTCTCAGGACTACAGTGCTGTATGTGGGTGTTTACATAAAAGCATCATCGCCATGCATTTCCTGTTAGCTGCACCCAAATCACCAGAACATGCATCACTAACCCCCCCACTGGACTTTAACACCCCACACTCAGACCTCACATCCAGCACCAGACCCTATGTTTTACACTGCTATGGACAGTCTTGCACTAATGCACATTTCCCAAAGATATTGAAGTGACTGTTATTTTGTATATTCATTGTTGTGCTTTTATGTATGTCTTAATGTGTGCATATGTGTTGATTGTGTATATACACTGAACAAAAATATAAACGCAACACTTTTGTTTTTGCTCCCATTGTTCATGAGATGAACTCAAAGATCTAAAACATTTTCTATAAACACAAAATAACCATTTCTCTCAAAAGTTGTTCACAAATCTGAAAGAATCTGTGATAGTGAGCACTTCTCCTTTGCCGAGATAATCCATCCCACCTCACAGGTGTGGCATATCAAGACGCTGATTAGACAGCATGATTATTGCACAGGTGTGCCTTAGGCTGGCCACAATAAAAGGCCACTCTGAAACGTGCAGTTTTGCTTTATTGGGGGGGGTCTGGGGGGGGTCCGAAAACCAGTCAGTATCTGGTGTGAGGGGTAGGGGTAGGGGTAGGGTAATGTTGTGAATCGAGTGGCCCATGGTGGTGGTGGGGTTATGGTATGGGCAGGCGTATGTTATGGACGACGAACACAAGCCACTCGATTCACAACATTACCCTAAATATATTTGTTTTTGTATTCTGGATTGTGGGAAACGGTATTTCGATCTCTCTGTCTGGTCACACAAACAAAAAAAGATTGACAATAAAGTTGACTTTGACTTAAAGAGTCCGTAGAGTTGGTGCTTTGCTGAGCTGACGTCACGTTGCGAAGACATAGCGCAGATGGAAGTAAATACTGTGTTATAGTAATAGACTTTTTAGTAATTTGCATGTATGTTTTACTTCCATGGAATTCATGTGGTGTTAAAACCCAGTCTCACGGCATTTGGTGTTATAGTCACAAAATGTAATCTATTGATTCGTGTCACACAGAACGATTTTAAAAGTAATGTAAAGAATAACAAATTAGAAGGAAAAACATATTTAAAAAATACAGATTTCAGTATTCTGAGGCTCTGAGCCATTTCTTCGGCAAGAAAAGTCAGACATTATAGAATTTAAAATAAAAACAATGATCGTGGCTTGATATTGAGTAAGAACATGTTTTATGAACCCCACAGCTTCCGGTCTTCCACGACCCGACCGGACAAAAAGACGTGCTGCAGGCACGAAACACACAACCAATAGAAATACATTGCTTTTAAAATCGTTCTGTGTGACACGAAAAAAATGGGAAAATTGTGTTGGTGAACACGAATCAATAGATTAAATACATTTCGTGACTATAACACGAAATGGCGTGAGACTGGGTTGGGTTTTATGTAATAAGACCTGGATTTGCTAGAAAAAAAAATATTTAGTAGCATTTACCGTGATAATAAGTCCGGTAAAGCAGTGTTTTAGTGGTTTTAGGAAACGTACTGGTGAACTCTGGGACAAAATATTCTTTGTAGCGTCCGTATATGTCCTCCATTTTACAACTAAACACGAGAACAACTTCCCAAATTGGGAAATGAGACGACCCCAGGAGCATGTGGATGCAGCGTAATGTTGTGCCTCATGTAAGTACGAGCAAATACGTCCGAAAAATATGTGAATGTCTGAGTTGTAATCCTAAATTAAGTCTGTACGGCTCATCCTCTTGGGACCATGCATGTCTGCACTCTCGTTCATAGCAATTGTAAGGGGCTGAGAGACAGAGTAGTGGGAGGCTCCTACATTCCCAACAGGTGGCTCCACCCTCTTCCAATTAGCAGGGAGACTAAGCACCCAGAGTTGCTCAGTTGTGTGTGGCACATGGAGGGAGCAGGAGGCTCCCAGTGTAAGGAAATGTTTTTTGTAAGCTGGTAAGTCGGTTAGCGGCCCGGCTACGTTAGCCTTTGTTTAATGGAAGGTATTTTTGGAGTTTGATAGCAATAAAGCCTTTTTTGGATTTGAACACTGCCTCTGTCGTGATTGCTGCACTACCACTTTCCTCTTCATCTGCCCAGTCCTGTTACACAATCTATTCAAATGGCTGCTAAGATATTTCAGTTTGGAATAAAGAGGTAGACGGACATTGCGTTCCCTAAAGCTGCTGGTATGGATTCAATCAACCAGAATAACTGGACCAACCTGCAGAGTGGGGGGTTCAGGGTCTGACACATGAAGAGAAATCTTAAGGTTCACTTGGCATGTAGTGCATAAAGTAGAGCACCAATATGAGTCAAGCCAAATGCTGATCACATTAACGACTGGAGGCATCACTACATGAGCTTTAAACCCTTCTTTTGGACATGGGTTCATTTGTGATTCATCTGCAGTTGTTCAGATTTGTTCACATTTGGGTCTGATCCACCTCGGTCAGACATGTCGTGATGCTTTTTGTGTCCGGGACAAATTGTAGACTCCTCCGTACTGGAAGTTATTGAGAGTTTGTGCACAAGGAGAACAGAGCAGGTATTCATCACGGAGCCATGACACAGCAGCAACAACAGCTGTCTCCACTGATTAGTTCCTCTTCCTCGCGCCTCGGGCTAATCAGAGGAATCCATTGCGGCTTGAATGAGAAACTGTGTGTTCTGTCACGATGCTGGAGAGTTCATCCTCTAGGAGGTGCTGCAGTACAAAAGTGCGATGAAGAGTCTGTCATGTGCTCGTTAAGTCCCTCTCTTTTCGTTGGTCTCCTCATTCTACGGTGGCCTACAGGTGCAAAATGCGTACGGCCTAAAAAGAATATAAAAAGACAAAGGTTCCTAAACACCTGATGAAAATACATCTCCACCAACTTGAGGAAACAGGACCAGGGGACACTAAAAAGTGACGCACGCATCTGGGAGACCAGGGGACACTAAAGAGTGACGCACACAGCTGGGAGACCAGGGGACACTAAAAAGTGACGCACACAGCTGGGAGACCAGGGGACACTAAAGAGTGACGCACACAGCTGGGAGACCAGGGGACACTAAACAGTGACGCACACAGCTGGGAGACCAGGGGACACTAAAGAGTGACGCACACAGCTGGGAGACCAGGGGACACTAAAGAGTGACGCACACAGCTGGGAGACCAGGGGACACTAAAGAGTGACACACACAGCTGGGAGACCAGGGGACACTAAAGAGTAACGCACACAGCTGGGAGACCAGGGGACACTAAGAGTGACGCACACAGCTGGGAGACCAGGGGACACTAAAGAGTGACGCACACAGCTGGGAGACCAGGGGACACTAAAGAGTGACACACACAGCTGGGAGACCAGGGGACACTAAAGAGTGACGCACACAGCTGGGAGACCAGGGGACACTAAAGAGTGACGCACACAGCTGGGAGACCAGGGGACACTAAAGAGTGACGCACACAGCTGGGAGACCAGGGGACACTAAAGAGTGACACACACAGCTGGGAGACCAGGGGACCACTAAAGAGTGACGCACACAGCTGGGAGACCAGGGGACACTAAAGAGTGACGCACACAGCTGGGAGACCAGGGGACACTAAAGAGTGACACACACAGCTGGGAGACCAGGGGACACTAAACAGTGACGCACACAGCTGGGAGACCAGGGGACACTAAAACGTGACGCACACAGCTGGGAGACCAGGGGACACTAAAAAGTGACGCACACAGCTGAGAGACCAGGGGACACTAAAACGTGACGCACACAGCTGGGAGACCAGGGGACACTAAAAAGTGACGCACATCGCTGGGAGACCAGGGGACACTAAACAGTGACGCACACAGCTGGGAGACCAGGGGACACTAAAACGTGACGCACACAGCTGGGAGACCAGGGGACACTAAAAAGTGATGCACACAGCTGAGAGACCAGGGGACACTAAAACGTGACGCACACATCTGGGAGACCAGGGGACACTAAAGAGTGATGCACACAGCAGGGAGACCAGGGGACACTAAAAAGTGACGCACGCATCTGGGAGACCAGGGGACCCCAAAAAGTGACGCACACAGCAGGAAGACCAGGGGACACTAAAAAGTGACGCACACAGCTGGGAGACCAGGGGACACTAAACAGTGACGCACACAGCTGGGAGACCAGGGGACCCCAAAAAGTGACGCACACAGCTGGGAGACCAGGGGACACTAAAGAGTGACGCACACAGCTGAGAGACCAGGGGACACTAACAAGTGACGCACGCATCTGGGAGACCAGGGGACACTAAAGAGTGACGCACACAGCTGGGAGACCAGGGGACACTAAAGAGTGACGCACACAGCTGGGAGACCAGGGGACACTAAAGAGTGACACACACAGCTGGGAGACCAGGGGACACTAAAGAGTGACGCACACAGCTGGGAGACCAGGGGACACTAAAGAGTGACACACACAGCTGGGAGACCAGGGGACACTAAAGAGTGACGCACACAGCTGGGAGACCAGGGGACACTAAAGAGTGACGCACACAGCTGGGAGACCAGGGGACACTAAAGAGTGACACACACAGCTGGGAGACCAGGGGACACTAAAGAGTGACGCACACAGCTGGGAGACCAGGGGACACTAACATTTGACGCACACAGCTGGGAGACCAGGGGACACTAAACAGTGACACACACAGCAGGGAGACTAGGGGACACTAAAAAGTGACGCACACAGTTTCCTGTTGTGTTTTGAGCTTCTTGCAGCGTTTTGAATTTGCAGCTTTTAGTAAACGCATGTCTCCTCAAGTTGGTGGAGATGTTTCTTAATTTGAATGCATTTTGGCAAATTTGTGTTTTCATAATTGCATCGTTATTTTAAACTGCAGCTGCGTTTGGGCTGCTGTAACTCTTTTGCGCCTGTTAGCCACCATCATTTATCACTCAGAGCTGTTTCGCGGCCTGCTTTGATCCGGTCTGTTTCATGTTTCCTGTGCTGTCTCCTTTCTCGCTCAGAAACACCTTCTACATCTCCAACCAGCCTACAAATGAACTTCCATGGATGCCCGTCGTCATTAAGTTGATTTAATTGCTGTGTCTCGTGGATACGGGGCTAAAAGTAACCACCTGTGTATAAATCTTAAAAGATCAGAGCACTTGCCGACATCATGAAGGTTTCTTGAGCACATTTTCTCTCCCTGTGGCTGATATTGAACGTCCTGGCGACTCTGCGGTCGTTCTTTTCGTCCGAGCCGATGAACGAAGCCCTCGCTTTCGCACGCAGAGCATCCAGAGTCAGAGTGTAGCGGATACCTGCAGGGTAAAGACAAAAAAAAGGAACATTTATTTATGAAACACAGCTAATTTGGACGTGAGGAGGCAGAGAAATGTATTCTTTCCCTTAATGAATACACAGGATGAAAATTGAAATTGATGTGTGATTTATTTGTGATCGATGTGATATTTCACTTTAACTCGTGTGTATGGTTTGCCTGAACTATTTTTGTTAACTATTTTTGATTGTTTTTCGTCAGACTTGACTCTGACTGGCAACCCAATTAATAGCAAATATGTAAAATCCACTAAAACATCCGTAGTAGCTTCTAGATGAAGGGCTCACCTGCAGCTGGGTGTTCGGCCTGCTGGTCAGATTTGATGCTGTAGACGAAACACACCTCCGTCTTCACACACACAGATTTACGTCCTCCGTGCTCACACTGATGCTGAGCCTGCTGCAGGTTGATCTTAACGGGGTCGAAGGTCATGTTGCCTCGGAGCTCTGCGACGTCTCTGGACCTGGAGAGAGAAAACAGACGTGCAAAAGTCCAGAAAACTGTCTGTGCAACGGGTGCAATAAACCTGTGACGTGCGATATATAGGACACCTTTTATGGCAATTCTACTCTGCAATTATAATCACTTTTATGTGCAACAAAACCTATTTTTATAATATATCAAAACCTTAATATGTTCACTCATTCTCAGCCATGGATGAGTACTTATTTGTCTTTATTTTAATAACTAAATATGTTATTTTTTTAGCTAAAAACTGCATAAAACAAATGCTGCAAGAAGCTCAAAACCCATCTGGGAGACCAGGGGACACTAAAGAGTGATGCACACAGCTGGGAGACCAGGGGACACTAAAAAGTGACGCACACAGCTGGGAGACCAGGGGACACTAAAAAGTGACGCACACAGCTGGGAGACCAGGGGACACTAAAGAGTGACGCACACAGCTGGGAGACCAGGGGACATTAAAGAGTGACGCACACAGCTGGGAGACCAGGGGACACTAAAGAGTGACGCACACAGCTGGGAGACCAGGGGACACTAAAGAGTGACGCACACAGCTGGGAGACCAGGGGACACTAAAGAGTGACGCACACAGCTGGGAGACCAGGGGACACTAAAGAGTGACGCACACAGCTGGGAGACCAGGGGACACTAAAGAGTGATGCACACAGCTGGGAGACCAGGGGACACTAAAAAGTGACGCACACAGCTGGGAGACCAGGGGACACTAAAAGTGACGCACACAGCTGGGAGACCAGGGGACACAAAAGAGTGACGCACACAGCTGGGAGACCAGGGGACACTAAAGAGTGACGCACACAGCTGGGAGACCAGGGGACACTAAAGAGTGACGCACACAGCTGGGAGACCAGGGGACACTAAAGAGTGACGCACACAGCTGGGAGACCAGGGGACACTAAAGAGTGACGCACACAGCTGGGAGACCAGGGGACACTAAAGAGTGACGCACACAGCTGGGAGACCAGGGGACACTAAAAAGTGACGCACACAGCTGGGAAGACCAGGGGACACTAAAGAGTGACGCACACAGCTGGGAGGACCAGGGGACACTAAAGAGTGACGCACACAGCTGGGAGACCAGGGGACACTAAAAAGTGACGCACACAGCTGGGAGACCAGGGGACACTAAAGAGTGACGCACACAGCTGGGAGACCAGGGGACACTAAAGAGTGACACCACACAGCTGGGAGACCAGGGGACACTAAAGAGTGACGCACACAGCTGGGAGACCAGGGGACACTAAAGAGTGACACACACAGCTGGGAGACCAGGGGACACTAAAGAGTGACGCACATAGCTGGGAGACCAGGGGACACTAAAGAGTGAAGCACACAGCTGGGAGACCAGGGGACACTAAAGAGTGACGCACACAATACTTTTGTATGCATGCTTCTTAGGTAACATTAATCTGTCTTTGGCTCTTTTCTGCTGTAACAATGTAAATGTCCCCTCTGTGGGACGAAGAAAGGTATTCTGATTCTCTACGTCCTCGAATGAAGGAACAAGAAACGGATGCAGCTTGATTGTAAAACTTGGCCTCTCCATCCAACCGTTAAAGCTTTTCTAAAACGCAGCCAGCAGCTCGGGGAAAACCTCCGCCTGCTGCCAGATCCTTTCTAAACTCTGAGCCTCTTGGGAGACGGGAGTTTTCACACAGCTCAGCTCTGACACTGTGGGAGAGGAGCGTCTTCCTGGGAAGTTAAATCCTGGAATGGGAGGACTGTGAGGGCTTGAGGTCATTAGGAAGTTGTTGGTCTCCAGCGGGAGGCACACAGCTGTCTAAACCCGCGTAAAACAATGCAGCGCCGACATATTCTGTATTATAAACAGAGGTGGGAAGTAGTGGAGTACAAATACTTCGTTACTGTACTTAAGTACATGTTTCTGGTATCAGTATTTTACTCCACTATATATTTTTCTGACGACTTTTTACTTTGACTTCTGACATTTTGAACACAAATACCTGAACTTTCTACTTCTTACATGTTGAACTCAAATACCTGTACTTTCTACTTCTTACATGTTGAACACAAATACCTGTACTTTCTACTTCTTACATGTTGAACTCAAATACCTGTACTTTCTACTTCTTACATTTTGAACACAAATACCTGTACTTTCTACTTCTTACATGTTGAACACAAATACCTGTACTTTCTACTTCTTACATGTTGAACACAAATACCTGTACTTTCTACTTCTTACATGTTGAACTCAAATACCTGAACTTTCTACTTCTTACATGTTGAACTCAAATACCTGAACTTTCTACTTCTTACATGTTGAACTCAAATACCTGTACTTTCTACTTCTCTCATGTTGAACACAAATACCTGTACTTTCTACTTCTTACATGTTGAACACAAATACCTGTACTTTCTACTTCTCACATGTTGAACTCAAATACCTGTACTTTCTACTTCTTACATGTTGAACTCAAATACCTGTACTTTCTACTTCTTACATGTTGAACTCAAATACCTGTACTTTCTACTTCTCTCATGTTGAACACAAATACCTGTACTTTCTACTTCTCACATGTTGAACTCAAATACCTGTACTTTCTACTTCTCACATGTTGAACTCAAATACCTGTACTTTCTACTTCTTACATGTTGAACTCAAATACCTGTACTTTCTACTTCTCACATGTTGAACTCAAATACCTGTACTTTCTACTTCTTACATGTTGAACCCAAATACCTGTACTTTCTACTTCTTACATGTTGAACTCAAATACCTGTACTTTCTACTTCTTACATGTTGAACTCAAATACCTGTACTTTCTACTTCTTACATGTTGAACTCAAATACCTGTACTTTCTACTTCTCACATGTTGAACTCAAATACCTGTACTTTCTACTTCTCTCATTTTCCAAACAGCTGGTTCCTTTAGTCTGAATGTGTGTTTGATGCGTGATCATTATTCTTTAGAGTCATTGCGTGCCTATTGATTTGAACACGATCCGTGTATCCATCATTTCCTGGTCTTCTCTAAAGAAGAGGGACCAATGGAAACGTTGTCATGTTGCCGTTGTTCAGCATGGAAACATTCATTAGCTAACAATGACATTATTGTTCTATTAATATAAAGGGAGGTCAGGTACTCTTTAAAACAGCTGCTAGTTATGGGTACTTTTTACTGAAGTACATTTCAAAGCCTCTTTACTTTGACTTGAGTAAAGAAGTTTAGTCAGTACTTCTACTTTTACCAGAGTATTTTTAAACACGAGTATCTGTACTTCTACTTGAGTAAAGGATGCGTGTACTTTTGCCGTCTCTGATAGTAACGTCTGGTTTAGCTCCAGGAGGAATGTGTAGTTTAGGGAGTGGGTGTTTTTACTCACCAGAACAGAGAAGCCCCTCCCAGACCTCCTATGGTAACGTCAGTGATCCCGTCTCCATTCAGATCCATGACTCCATGGATGGACTGACCGAAGAACTTCACCTTCACACCGTCACCTCCTGCAGGGATGTGCTGCAGGGAAACACAGAGGACATTCAAAACACAATAAAAGGGAAATTACAGTTCATTTCAACCCATAAATGTGGTTATTGTGTCCCTGGGTAAGGCGATATAGCATTATATAGCAGATATCGATAGAATAACACTCAAAATAACAATAATAATTGTAGTTTCAAACATAAATATCCTCTCATAAGTGACTTTAGAGCTCATTGAAATAGTAAAATAGTGAGAAATAATTTTTTTAAAGCCTTGTATTTACAATTTGTAAGATTTTGTTAATTTTCACTAAAAGGGATGATCACTCAAAAATGCTGTCATGCAATTAAAATATTTGCTTTTTAACAAAATGTAAGATAACGTGATTCCAGTATTAACAAATGCAATTTTTTTAATCGTTTTTATAATAATTGTACACATGGCGCCTCATTTTAGCAATCAGATGTACTAAAATATACAGAGAGGAGTAGTTTAAATGTGTTTCGGTCAGTACATTATGTTGTATGCATGTTGTTTTGCCGTCAAATAGATACTATTATCACTGTAAAAGTGAACTACAGATGCATGATTGGTCACCTCTTGCTCCAAAAACGAAATGGTGACAATTAAAAATGCCAAAATCAAGGCGCCAAATCGGTCGTCCTCAAACTCGATTGTCGACTTCATCCATTGGTTGAATCAGAAACGGGTTTATTCCATGGATAGATAGTTAGCACGATAGATAGATAGATAGATAGATAGATAGATAGATAGATAAATAGATAGATAGATAGATAGATAGATAGATATA